>NC_081767.1:32867131-32923974 GCF_963082965.1 Carassius carassius
AGGATGCCTGTGCATGAAGAAACTGCATTTCAGATGATGAAACGACCACCTGAGGTCCATTCTGTCCCATAATTCCTCCACACTTTGGAATCTCAACCAAACATCGCTGCATTACAGTGTTTTGCATTGCTACGAACATTAATGGAATTGAAATTTTCTGATTTTACGTTCACGGACCCTTTGGCCTTAAACTGTGACGTGAACAATAGGACGAATGAAGACAGCACAACACACGAAGATGCAATCTGTTGCCATTTTGATTCTTTCAGTGGCCTGATGGGGTTTATTTAGAAGCGAATCTTTCCTGTAAGCAATCAGTGTGTTTCTGCGAACCCTAAACTCTTTATAAGGCCTTTTGATGAATTGAAATTCTTAATTGAAATGGGACGAATAAACTTCAGAATTAATTACAGTGTCCAGGTGATCTTTTGTAAATGTTGCTAAATGTGTCCCAAAATGCAATGCTCTCAACTTGACATTTGTTTAATAACTTTTTTATTATTATTATCTTATGATCTTTTCATCTCTTGTTTGATTTTTATTGAATTCAAAGATTTTAAATGAAAATTGTGAAAAAGGTTACATTACTTTTTACTTTTTACTTTGGGTTCATCTATTTCTGGATGGTTCTCTGGGCAAATAGATTTATTATTGTTGTTGTTATTATTATTATTATTGGTAAAAGTTAAAGCATTTTTACACCAAAAATGTTATAAATAAATAACAAATTAACCAACATAATGAGGACATTTTTATTTTATATTATAGGTACATGTTAAAATATTTTTACACAAATTTAGATTTAAAAATAAATATTAAGTCATTAACCATATACATTTTTGAGATTATAATGGACTACTCTGGAAATAAGTATTTAAAAAAAGACATAAATAAAGGTAAAAGTTAAAACAGTTTTACATAATTTGATTTAAAAAATTACATTTATTATATTTATTTTTCTTAGATTAAAACTCGACTGTACTCTGGAACTAATGAGGATTTGTTTTTGTATTTATTTATTTATTTATATAACTTTTTATAATCATAGGTAAAAGTTTAAATATATATTTTACACAAAATCTGATTTAAATATTAAATAACCATATTTATTTCTTGGATGTTAGTCATAATGAAGATTTAATGAGGATTTTCTTTTTCTTTTTTAAAGATGAAAAAAAAACATTTCAACACAAAAAAATAGAATGCAATCTGTTGCCATTTTGATTCTTTCAGTGGCCTGATGGGGTTTATTTAGAAGCTACAATGTAGTTGTCTTGTATAATTGCATTATTAATATAGCTGAAAGATAATTGGACTTTACTCTGGAAATGAGGAATGTTGTTCTTTTGTAATTACCATCAGCAATGCACTTTCCATTCACAACGGTCACTGTTGACCTGAAACTAAACCTCCGTGCTTGTTTTTTTTTTTAAGTATGTTTCTGTACTCTGCTTATTATTCACTAAGATGTGCTTATATAGGGTTTAACCTCGGTTTGCATTCATCTTCTCATTTCAGTGTGTTTTCAGGATTACTTGTACCTCCGTAACGCACTTCTGAGATGATTAACTGGCAAGAGCAACAGAGACCCGCTCACTGTTATAAAACACAGTGCTTACAGTGTTTGAACAAAATGTTCTTTCCACGGCTGGCTATTTGTGAGCATAGCTGGACTGTGAAAGGATTAGTTCATTTAAAAACTGGCTTTTACTCACCCTCATGATGTTCCAAATCCATATTTTTTCTGTGAAACACAAAAAGCGACATTGCACAGGAAATCTGTTGCTTTATGCTGCAAAGCTTCCAAAATACAGGAATCATCTGAACTACTTTTATGGTACATACAGTACCATGGGAGGGATGCTTTTGTCTTCTTTGAAACATGACAACAAGTTTGAAAGTTTGGAACAATATAAAGACCATTAAATGAAGAGAGTTCTCATTTTTGGTTAAATATTCCCTTCTATATATGCGCTTTAATTGTATTTGAAGCTTAACAAAACCTTTTCTATGAAAATTGCACTTTTAAAGCATGATAACCAGAGAGAAGCCCTTTATAGTGAACATTTCTTTAGTCTCTCTTAGAGGAGATGGATTATTATGCAATGAAATGGCATTTAATAATCCTAATCTGAGAAAACAACATTACATGTCATAAAATGAACAGAGATAAAGCCTCATGCAGATCTCTAACCCAACAATCAATAAGAAGATTGTCTATTTTTAAAAACAATCTGATTATTAATGTTCTTAGACGTTTAAGCTGCTTGGGTTTTGGATTTTGGGATGTGGATTGGACCAATCTGGATGGCTTATACTTAGTTTTGTAATGCAGCAGATTTGTTTGCTTGTTTGGCATTGGGTTATTTTGCAGATGACTTTTATCTAAAGCAATCTATGGTGTGTTTGCTCCAGGGGTGTTTAACTGTGTTCCTCTGCAGTGCTGCAGATCGCCTGGAGAGAATGTGGCTCTGCGTGGTTTTTTATCACCTGTCAAGTAGAAAGCCAGCAGAGCCGTCCTCATGAGCCTTTATGTAACAGAGTGACTGAAACACCCCCGTGTCGCTTCTCTCTCCTTATTCTCAGTGCATTCATTTCTGAGGCACTGCTGAGAAGACATTTAATGGCTTGGAAATCTGCCAGTGCCACACACAACACTGGGAAGATAGGATTCCAGTGAAGGTTTGAGGAAGAATCTTGAGCTCAGATTGTTTTGGAATGTTTTCAAATGGAACTTTGATACAACGTAACTTGTAACAGAAAACATGAAACTTTGGCACAATGTAACAAAAACCTGATCCTGATTCTAAGATAATGAAACTATATTATGGAAACTGTGAAATATTCTGTCACGAAGGGCTTTAGTTGGAACGCTTAAAAATCGTAAAAATAAAGGTTCTTTTTACATCTGTTTTTACACCTTTAACATCTATTGAACCTTTCCATTCCACAAAAAAGTATTCATGTTACCATCAATGCCAATTAGGAACTTTTTTTAAGCATTTGCATTGATGTTTCTGCTAAGTGACAGGTAGTAATAATAACTATAGAATAATCTTAATCAAAGTTAAATGATTAAGGGACAGACGTTTCATCAAGGTTAGGTCAAAATTAAATCAAAGTCCAACAAAATGTGAGTGCTGTATTTATAGTATTTGACTGAAACACTGACGTTTCCAGACCTTTCAATAACTAAATTGAGCATCATAAATGAGCCTTTTCAGCTCAAATGAGACTAGAAGCACTGTATTTTTGTAAATCAGGATGATGTGTTTATATTCCAAACACGGACAGTTGTCTTAAAGCCACACAAATTCCAGTGCAGAGGTGAACATTCAGGTTGTGCAAGTGTTTACTGTGAAGTACTGGATGTGGAAACATATACTGTACACATTCCTCAAAATGAATCATGAATAAGGAAGAAAAAGCCAAACACACCATTGAGTTTAATGTATTGAATTAAAGTTAATTCATGCATGATTTGTTCATTAACTAGAAAGAGCATTCGGGAATCCTTTCAAAACATGAAACATCTGGGATTTTGGGAGTTAAGTGGACAGCTCTTTTTATGAGAAAATATAAATCTGTTTCTGAAAGCTAATAAAAAGCCACCTGACCTCATATTTTTTTTTATACTGGTAACAGTCATGGAAATCTAGACTTATGCTGAAAATGTACTCTCCTCAGGCCATCCAAGATGTAGACAAGTTGGTTTCTTTATGGCAACAGATTTGTAGTAATTAGCATTCCATCACTTGCTCTGAGGTCAATGGGTGCCATCAGAATGAGAGTCCAAGCAGCTGATAAAAACATCACAATAGTCCACAAGTAATCCACTCCAGTCGGGCAAGTAATGCCTTTTGAAGCTAAAACTGCGTGTTTGTAAGAAACAAATCCATCAGTAAGACGTTTTTATCTTCAAATCTTCACTTCTGGCTAAAATGCGAGTTCATAATCCATAATAATGCTACATTTCCAGTGAAAAAGTCCATCTTCTATTGTCTCTCATATCAGAATCCACCCACATATCGGACTCCTATTTTGGCTGGAAACAACGGTTTGGAGTAAAAAAATGTCCTTATGATTTGGTCTCTCATTCTGACGGCACCCATTCACTGCAGAGGCGAACCATGAACAGATAAACATAATGCATTATAAATTAGATCAAAATGATTTGGGACTAAATATAATGCACTGTAATGATGTATTATAAGGTAACACCATGAATTAAGTATGCATCAGAAACATAGACTGCCAGAGGGTTAATCAACACCAAAATCTTGTTTCTCGTTCTGCGCTATGAGAGCTGAATTACATAACAGTGATCGATACCCTTGAGCTCACTGCATCAGCAGCACTGCAGTCAGGCAGTCGCAACACTGCGGTAATGGGAAACCTTCAGCATGGACTCACAGCTTCACACGTCAGTAACGGTGCATGTGTCTTCATCCGTCACAGGCAGCGTATTGTGGTGCTGACACTGTGAGCGTGTACAGATGCGCTCACTGCAGCACAGATCGCCTTCACTCTGAAACACTGCAACATCACAGACACACACAGGTGAGTCTTTCATACTGTTTCATTTAATAACTGCGGGTTTACACTCTATATGAATGCTGCATATGCAGCGTTTGCTTGCACTTTATATTATACAGTAGTGTCTATGTTGCACATATGCAGTGTTTATTAATTGCAATATAAACAACTGTTTGACCATGAATAGCTGTTGCTTGTTTTAATTATATGCTACATTTAACATGTTTCATGTTAATTAATTTGTTAATTAGTTTGCACTCAATTAGGATTGTCTATCAGTGTTGAGCTGCAATGTTCGTCACACTTTATTCTACTGTGTATTTCATTTAAGTAAAGATGTTGCATATTGCTGTTGCTATAGTAATTAAGAATAACATCCTGTAATAATGGACACTGTAAAATTAAGTGTTTCCACATTGTGTACCAGTACTGAACATGCATGTTTTAATATGCATGTTTAATATAATAAGTTTTGAATTTGTGTGTGTATATATATAAAGGGATGTAAAAATGAATTTTGCCCTCCATATATATCAATCCAAGAATATTAACATATGCCACATTTGAAGAAAAACTTTGTTGTCTATAATACTTCATTTGTTATGGACAGCTAATTTTATTTGTTGAACATATAGCATATATATATATATATATATTTTTTTTTTATAAATCATACATAAAGCCTAAATGCAAGCTACTGTGTGATTGAAAAGGTATTTTTTTTGCGCTTGAAATATTTAAAATATATCTTGGCCAGAATTTTTTTTTTTTTTTTGCTGTTTGAAACATGTACAGTATATGAATTAATATTGACTTAATATGTAATTTTTGAATATGCAATGCTTATCAGTTTTTCATACACAAAAGTTCAGTTTTTATGAGGGTACAGTATGACTCAGGATAACTGCATCATTCTTTGCTCCAACTTTGTTCTGTGTGTTAACTCCATCCATCATGTCAGCAGCTGATGAGTGTAGGAGGGTTTTCATGAAGGAGGAATACACCAGTGCACTGCCTGTTCCCTCTGATTATTCTTTATCAATGTTACTCCATTCTAAGGGCAGAGACTATTGAGCTCACAGTGACGCACGCAGCCATTCATCTCTCACCTTCACACTCACATACAGCACCGCTGTTTAGATTTTTTTGCATATTATTTTATTATTGTTTATTTATTTGGAAAATGCTTTTATCCAGAGTGTATGACATATGAGTGCAATAATAGCAGAATTGATTCATGTTATTTATGCAAAATGTTATCTATCTATCTATCTATCTATCTATCTATCTATCTATCTATCTATCTATCTATCTATCTATCTATCTATCTATCTATCTATCTATCTATCTATCTATCTAACATATAAATATGTAAGCATGTGAATATCTATCCATCCATATTTTATCTATCTCTATATATGGAATATGTTTAGCTTTATATATAAAATGTATTACTGAGATTGCATATACAGTTCCTATTTAGTGTAAACTTTGTCATGGCTCTTGTTTGGTTTATAATATATATATATTAATGCATACAGAGGTAAAAACATTCAAATGCACAAAAGTTGTGTCTCTGATTCATTTGGCTGCAGTGAGGTGTTTACCCTCGTCAGTTCATACATTGACCTGCAGGGGAACTCCTGAATGATGTAATGTGTGCAGTTACTGGTTACTTTCGCAGACGGTGTCTGTCGCGAGTGCTTTGCCATGTATTAATCACAGGTTGGCCCCAGCAGAGACATGCGGGGTTAAGTGGCACATTCAAGGGCATGGGATTGGGATTTATGCAGCTCTTGTGTTTCCAGGCAGTGCTACGTTGGACTGCAGAGCTTTTCTAGCTCGATGCCATTGCCACTACGTTACCATGCAATTAAGTGAGCTCACACCCTACAATCTAGATCAATTTATGATCAATTGCCATCGCTGTAGCTGTCATATGAGAGCTACTGTATGCGACCAAACACATTGAGCTGTGCATCTATACATTGGTGACACAACGAATGGTATGAGTAGAAAAAACAATGTATAGTCTTTGTCGATTCATGTTGAAAATATACTCATCATCACGCTATCCAAGATGTAGGAATGTTTGTTCCTTCATGTGAACAGATTCAGAGAAATGTAGCATTTCATCAATTGCTCACCAATGGATCCTCTGCAGTGAATGGGTGCCGTCAGCCCAAACAGCTTACAAACATGCAGCTTATGGCTGCACGAGATGTTAATTGCTGGACTGGAGTGGTATGGATCACTTGTGGATTATGTTTTTATCAGCTGTTTGGTCTCTCATTCTGACGGCACCCATTCACTGCAGAGCATTCATCGCTGAGCAACTGATGAAATTCTACATTTCTCAGAATCTGTTCACATGAAGCAACAAACATACCTATATCTTGGATGGACTGAAGGTGAGTACATTTTCAGATTTTTTTTTTTTTTTTGGGTGAACTATTGCTTTAATAAGCATCATTTTATCCCATTTCACTGAATCAAGCTAAATTTCACTGTTTATTTCCCATCGCCCCTCAATAAACCACAGATTTCTGTGCATAAAGCACAGATGCAAATTTATAAAATAGGAATTGAGGTCTGTATTCAAAGCCATCAAATCCATGTCATAACAGATGATGTGAACAGGCAGATGAGGAAGCGGTTTGCGGTGAGCGCGCTGCAGTCTCAAATGCAGATTACAGAGCAAATATGAGAGAAATGAAAGTTTCTGCGTCACAGCTGAGCTACGTCATAAACAAATTATGAATTCAAGCCGCTGGATCTGAGAGAGAGGTAAAGCTGGAGAGCTTTCCACAAACAAAGGTGCACACAGGGTTTATAGAAATGACTCACTGGGTCTGCAATTATTCAGCCTCTCACTTCTAAGCCTGTTTTTTATTTTCCAGAAAATAAGACCAGTTTCCTTCAGGATTGACCCACTAGAGAATGAAATGCAAATGTCCAGCTTAACATTACCAACATGACCCATATGCAGCTAAACCAGAATGCTACTGAATGACTGCAGTGTACTTGGAAGTCTGTTTTTGTCTTGGTTATTTTAGTCATGCTGTTTTTGGAAAATTATTTTATTTTATTTTAGAATCTATAACTAGAAAACAGTATTCAACAATCAAATCATCAATTTTTTTTATTCAGTATTTAATTACATTACTTTTTGCTCAAAACAACAACAACAACAACACAAACAATTAGAGTTTAGTATTCAACAATCAAATGGTCACTATTTTTTTCTTTTTAACTCGTTTTCACTCTGGATTTTATTTTTTTTACCTGAAAACAACAAAAAACCTATGCTTATTTAAAAAATTGATTACTCAAATCATTTCGCGGATACAAACAGCTACATTTAATCAAACAATGAAACATTTAAAAGTAGACTAAAAGGTGAGCAAAAGGTTGAACTGTGGTCTTAAGACGAGTGGTTTTTATAAATGTGGGATAAGGGTAAATTGAAGTTGTTCATTTTAATCCATTGCGACAGCTTAAAAAAATAAATAAAAAATGTGACGCTTTTAACCGATTTAGAGACAAAAACATTTCAGTTTTTCAGAAATTCACCTACGATGCATATGCATTTCCAAAAATTGTACAGTAAAATTTTAAAAGTCACATTTTAAATGCATACATGGACAAATTGTAAATCTTTAATCTAACTTTTAAATATAAATATTATTATTATTATTATTATTTTCAAATTAAATAATAAACCTTAAATTTACAGGTTAATATTGAATAGGAAAATATTAAAAACGCCTATAAATAAAACCCCTAAGCTTAGAAAGCATGCAAATTGGTGCCTGAAATAGAGAGAGAGAGAGAAGGGGGAGGAGTTTGTGAGTAACAGGTGTTCGGCAGCAGCTGCTGTTCACAAACACAGAGACACAGAGCGATACGGAGCTGCAATTATCCTCCGATACAGCAGATGATCGATAAACCCTCCAATAACCGCTGAACGATCGGTGAGTCAGACATTTACACGCTTTTCTCGGTTATTAGTTTTACTTTGGCGATGTTGTGTCAGCTATGAACATTTCACTGCGTTTTCAACTCATGATGATGTGTCAGTCATCAGGTGTTTATTGTCGAAGCAAATAAACGACTGAAGAGTGAACACTGAAGAGACCCGTTGTATTATATTGTTCAGACGCTTCTGGAAATACAGTGACAAAAAGTGAGTGAGTGAGTGAGTGAGTGTTCAGTTTAGTCTGTTAAAAAGCTTCATTCCTACAGTGGAAACTGGAGCGAAATTTCAAGCTGTTGGATGTTAGATTTATTTAAAAATTGAATAATAATAATAATCCATACTACTACCTTGTTTTAGACTTGTTAATTATCGTATTAGTACAACTATCGTATATAAATATGGTAATCATTTAGTGCCATAGTGTAAAGTACCAGCTATCTGTTATCATCACTAGGTTTTATAATCTATTTTCACAATCACAAAACTTGTCTAAGCAGCCAGAATGAGAGATCTCATGCATATGTTTGTGTTGTTTTTAATTCGGATTAGCATTAGGTTTGACGTGCGGATGGTAAGAGGATTGCGTGTTTCTGTTCGTGGTCGAATAGGTAATTTCCTTCTTTATACAGCTATAGTTAAATGCTGGTGTGTGTGTAAGAGAGAGAGAGTTCAGGTTAATAGTATTAATATGATTTATTTCCTTTTATTCTTTCCCTTTTGCTAAGTCAGCTAAAGCAAGCATGACTTTTACTAGTGCTCATACTTGGAATTAGTGATTTGAGTACACCTGTAACTCTCAATATGATGAAACTGGATCTGCTTCACTGCTGACGCTAATGATACCTCAAACCATGTGGCTAGTATGTCGCCGCCTAGTAACAACCCAAAAAACCTTAGCAACCACTTACTGTAGCAACATTCCAAAAGACCATAGAAATGACCTAGCAACAACCCAACACACCCTAGTAACCACTTACTGTAGCGACAACCCAACACACCCTAGTAACCACTTACTGTAGCGACAACCGAACACACCCTAGTAACCACTTACTGTAGCGACAACCCAACACACCCTAGTAACCACTTACTGTAGCGACAACCCAAAACACCCTAGTAACCACTTACTGTAGCGACAACCCAAAACACCCTAGTAACCACTTACTGTAGCGACAACCCAAAACACCCTAGTAACCACTTACTGTAGCGACAACCCAAAACACCCTAGTAACCACTTAGTATAGCAACAACCCAACACACCTTAGTAACCACTTACTGTAGCAACATCCCAACACACCTTAGTAACCACTTACTGTAGCGACAACCCAAAACACCATAGTAACCACTTACTGTAGGGACAACCCAACACACCCTAGTAACCACTTACTGTAGCGACAACCCAACACACCCTAGTAACCACTTACTGTAGCAACAACCCAAAACACCCTAGTAACCACTTACTGTAGCAACAACCCAAAACACCCTAGTAACCACTTACTGTAGCAACAACCCAAAACACCCTAGTAACAACTTACTGTAGCAACAACCCAAAACACCCTAGTAACCACCTCTAGGCTATCATCCATCTAGCAACAGCAAAAAGCACCCTAGCGACCATATACTTTAGCAGCAATCCAAAAAGACACTAGTAATCACCTACTGAACCAACAACACAAAGCACCTTAACAACCACCTACTAGACCAACAACTCAAAACATCCAGTTACCACCTTGCAGCAATCCAAAATATCCTAGTAACCACCTAGCAACAACCCTAAACACCCTAGTAACCACCTAGCGACAACCCAAAACACCATAGAAATCACCTAGCAACAGCCCAAAACCCCCAGCAATCACCTACTGTAGCAACAACCCAAAGCACCCTAGCAACCTCTTACTGTATCAACAACCAAAAAACCCCTAGTAACCACCTATCAACACCCAAAGCACCCTAGCAACCTCTTACTGTATCAACAACCAAAAAACCCCTAGTAACCACCTATCAACACCCAAAGCACCCTAGCAACCTCCTACGGTAGCAACAACCAAAAACACTCTTGCAGCCACCTAGCAACAACCCAAAGCACCCTAGCAACCTCCTACGGTAGCAACAACCAAAAACACTCTTGCAGCCACCTAGCAACAACCCAAAGCACGCTAGCAACCTCCCACTATAGCAACAATCAAAAACACCCTAGTAACCAACTATCAACACCCAAAGCACCCTAGCAACCTCCTACAGTAGGAACAACCAAAAACACCCTTTTAACCACCTAGCAACAACGCAAAACATAATTTTAAATGCCTAGCAACTACCCAAAACATCCTTGTAACCCCAAGCAACAACCCGAAACACCCTACAAACCACCTATTATAGCATCAACTCAAAACATCCAATGACCACCTAACAACAACCCAACACATCCTAGTAACCACCTTGCAACAACCCTATTCACCCTAGCAACTGCCTAGCAACAATCCTTGAAACAACTTGAACCCTGAAACAGAACAGTAAGATTCAACACCTATAAAAATGTGACGCTAGCAACGTCAAGATTGGGGGTAAATTCCCAAGGAATACATGAGCTGATGAAATGTATACCTTGAATTGGTGTGAATGAAATAAACAAAACTACATTAAATCATTGGAGAAAAGCACTGCCATAGCTTTCTAATATTGTGTCTTGTCAGTAAAGCGTTTTATTGAGCTGAATGTGGAGGGTGAGACACAGAGTGCATGGAGGGATTGAGGGCAAGAATGAACAATAGTCCTGCTGCTGCTAACGGTCGCCATTATTAGTGTGCATTGTTTATTTATGTCTAAACAAAGCGTTGTGCCTCGGTGAGTGTGAAGCACAGCCTCTCTCTGCTGCGATGGTGTGTGAGAATGCTTTTACTCTCTTTAATTAGACACCACATCTCAATCTCCCCAAAGCATTCAATATTAAAGACTTGTGACCTCATACACAAAACCCAAAAGCATTTCCATTAGGGAGGCTCTTGTTAATGTATTTTGTATTACATCAGTAGTGGATATGGGAGCGAGATTGGTTTCAGTCATTTGACTGTTGGCCTAAAGTTGTGAAATCAGCAGTGTTGTTTTATTGCATTATGGCACTTTTACGGTGTCATTTCAGCTGAAGCTATTTTGCATGCTAGATAGGCGAGGAAAATGTTTTATTGTGACATCGTGACATATTTCTAGGTCAAAGGGCATGACAAAAATGATATTGTCAAATGAACACTTTTCAACAGGGTTTTGACACAAAAGGCTGTGTATAGTTTCATATGTCTCTGAAACCCATTGTAATGAGGAAATTGGCTTTATGTTGTGGTGCTGTGCATCCTGGGTTGCAGTTAAGTTGACATGATCTTCTATTAGATAATGAGAATACCGGAAGGGCTGATCTAAACACTGTTTAACCTCATGCCAATCTATAAGTCTTTGTGTTCAAGTCCAGAAAATCGCAATAGGCTGCGCCCATAAAGTTCAGATAACAAACTTAACCGTGTCCTCTCTGTGTCAAAGGTTTTAGTATATAGTGCATAAAGCATATTGCAATAAAATATTTATATTATATATTTAAATATAGTACAGTAGAATAAAAAATGACAAATATTGTCGTAATTACACATGCATATACTGTACAGTATATATACATAATATATATAAAATAGTTTATATTTACATATAATTAAAAAAAATATTTTAAAGTAAAAATAATACATATAATAATCGATTGTAATATTTTTACTATAGAATAATTTTTTTTTTTTTTTTTGCAGTAGACTGTAATTGTGTTTTCAGATGTGCAGCCGTTCACAGACTGCTGTTTGAGTTAATAAGAGGGTGTTGGCAATATCTGTCAGTCAAACAACAGTGTTTTATTAATGGTAAGTCATATTCTTCTGGCTGAAAACAGATTTGATTTGTGTGTGACATCTTTGGCTTTTATTTAGTGTTTTTTTTTTTTATGCGACCCACCATGCAAAACTTATCAAAAGTTTTCATCTGTTATCTGTATTATGGATATCTTACAACATCACATTTTACCATTTAGGAAATTATGCCTGACGTGCATAAAAGTGAATGACTGGGTATCTTTTATTCCTTAAGATGTGATGCAAAAAGTAATTTCTCTTCGTAAGAAATATTTAGTTTCTTGATTATTTGGTTAAAATAGATGTCTTAAGATTTCATGCAATATTGTGTCTCAGTTAAATTTTGGAAATCTTGTTGACATATATAAGTAAACTATTTTTGGACTTGCAGTAAAACACAATAAATGTCTGAAACATGCAGTTCTGTGATCACATTATTGATAGTCTCTCCTAAAGCGAACACATGCTGCTTTCAGTGTGTGCTCGTGAACGAGGAGCCGGTCAGACTGTGTACTGCTTTCTAAAAGGATGAGGTGTCACTTGAAAACAAGGTCAAGATGCTGTTCTGACTCACTTGGAATAAACCGATTTAGATGCACAACATCCTTTAGTGCTGGAGTTTATCAGTTTCTATTTGAATTGTCATGAGTGAACTTGAACAGTGAGCGTTCTAGATAACCTCTCACCTGTTTTTACTTTAATCCGTCACCTTAATATCTGCTAACCAGTTTAGCTGCTCCGTTAGGGGAGGCTCTGACGTGTCTGTCTGAAGATCAGTGACGGGTCAGACATTATTCTCAACAGAATTCCCGGATCAGATCACGCAGTCTGGGACAAAGACGATGAACCGTCCAGTCCGTATCTGGGAGTCTAGCAAATGTGCAGTTTCTGAATAAGAGATGCAACAGTAAATGGGTCAATAACGTAGAGACTTAGACATTTGATTCGAAGTCTCATGCTTATCCATGGCTGTTTTTATTTAATAAAAAAAAATACAGTAAAAACTGTAAAAATTTGCAATTTAAAATAACTGTTTAATTTTTTCCTGTGATGCGCAGCTGCATTTTCAGCATCATTCCTCCAGTCTTCAGTGTCACATGATCTATAGAAATCATTCTAATATGATGATTTGCTGCTCATTTCTGATTATTATCAGTGTTGAAAACAGCTTATTGTGGAAACCGTGATACAATATTTTTTTGGTGGATTATTTGATGGCCAGAGAACAGCATTTTTTTTGGAATAGACATTTTAAATGTCACTTTTGATAAACTGAATGCATCATTTCAATTATAACTAATTTCTTATAGAGTACTGTACATTTCTAAACCCTGTTTTAACGTGCTTATTTGCATGTTTGCGACATTCATAATATTGATCAGACAAGTACAACAACCACACAACCTTTGTTAAAAATACTTGTCTGTCTGTTTCTGTTACTATTCATATATCATGAATATTTAATAAGGGAAGCATTGTTTAGTTTCTGATTGGTTGTTTGTTGCTAAGCAACTCACTGTAACATTATAGCTCTGTCAATAGCTCGCATTCAACTCTAGATTTTAGTATCTACAGATTTATTATCCGAGATGCTGTTTGTTTGCACACTAAAAACCTCCATCTGTGATCTGAGAGTGCTGACAGTGCAGGGCAGGGGCCCACGGGAGGCCCCTATAGGATTGCAGTTTATTTGTGTCACGAGTATTGTTTGTTGGAAGGTCTTTTGTAAACGGCCTCTTTTTTCAAGAAACATGATGCAGTAGAGATGACCCAAAATAATTGTTAAGACTGATTATTTTTCTCTCGCTGTAGCTCAATGCATCATTCTATAGAGTTCAGTGTAATAGAAGAAAGACTGTTCCCCAGCAGGTATTATTAACACAATCTCGCTCTCTTTGTCTCTGGCAGATCTCCTCCAGCTCCGATCCTGATCCGTCTCCTCCGGTTCCTGTCCATCCGTCTGCTCCGGGCTGCTCCATGCAGGGGAGCGGCTGATCCATGGGCCGCTCTCCAGTGAGCCTGTCCAGACTGAAGCTGGGGAAGCTAAAGGTGGTGCGGCGGCAGCTGCTGCAGCGCTATGAGCACCAGCCGTTTGTCTCCTGTCTGGCCGGCCTGTACGGCTGCCAGTGGAGACGCTACCAGCGCGCCAAAGCCCAGCCGGGGGAATGCTGCTGTAGTCGGGTGAGAAGACATGATTATTACAGTGCTTAAAATCCCTCATATTGCTTTTGACACTTCCTTATTCTTATCTGAAGTAAATGCAGCAGCAATGGTTTACATGCAAGTTTTGTTCAGAAACCTAGTGAGCTGACAGCATGCTGAAGCATCGTAGCACAGCGTGCTTCTGGCTTGGGGTTGCACAAAAATATGAAACGCAACATAATTGTCCTTTATAACATTCCTTATTTTAGTTACAGTTCTAGAAATCCCAGTATGATTGAGACAAAAATACAACATTTCATAAAATAATAAACCGTATCAATAAGGACAAATTGAATAAAATTAAGAAAAATTACTATTTGTACCTAACATTTCTGTGTGCTATGTATTTTTATGCTTAATAGAATATCACAACTGTTATTTTAGTAATACGCATCAGTCATAATATTTATGCTCCACATAAAGAGTGCCATTTCCGTTTCCTTTTAAGGGTTATTATTGTAAACTAAATAAAAAAAATTAAAAAAATGTTATTGAAATGATGGTGAAATATAAAGAACCCCTTTTCCACCACAATTTAATATATATATATATATATATATGTGTATATATATATATATATATATATATATATATATACACACACACACACACAGGTAATTGCGACTTTTTATCACAATTCAGACTTTTGTCTTGTAATTCTGAGTTTACAACTGTCTCGCAACTGTTTTTGAAAAAAAAAAAATAATATAAATAAATATATATATATATAAAACTAAACTAAATTAAATCTTAAACTAAAATTAAAATGAAAACTGAAAATATAATATATTCATATATAAATATTTTTACTGGATTTTGTGATTTTTTTTTTTTCTTTTCTTTTTTTCCCTGCACTATTAACCCCTGTTACATTTTATTCATTTAGCAAAAATCACCATGTAGTTAAAAGACATTTTGTATTCATGTATTCCATCCAATTCAGAGCATGCATTCAATAATTTCATGCATTCCCTGAGAAAAGAAGCTATGACCTTGTTTATCTATTCCTATGCCACCTTGAAAATACTGACACTTATTTCAGTAAATGCAAATGTAATATTTAATTTGATATTGATATATTGCTGATGAGTTATCTTTAACACCACGAGCGCAGCTCTTCATCTTCTGATGGGCTGCTTTCTAAATCGAGCAGGTTTAGTGCCGATAAACAAGCTCCTCTTGGAGTGACTCAGTGTGAGGCGTGAGTGAGTTCGGAGGTTTGCAGTGTGAGCATCCTTCATTGAGTCATTTAGAGCAGGCTGATGACTCACCGTGTGATTGCTGCATGCTGAGCCAGCTCCAAATCAACTATTTGAATTGCAAAGTTAGTATTACCCTCATGTGTCCTCTGTTCCATCCTCCTCTTGTATTTTCACACTCGTCCGGCCGAGTAATTGAGGTGATGTGTGGGTGTTCTCATGATGGCTCTGTCTTACAGTTGGAGTGCAGTTGTTTCGCTCTCCTCATCGTAACGTTTATCCTGACCCTGATATTCCTGTACTTCTGGAGTGAGGCGCAGAATGACTACAACGACTTCGACTGGTGAGTGTCTCGGGACGGACAAACAGATGCATTGACACAATTAAACTGATGTGCCATTCACAGAAAACTGTGCCACTTGTGTGTCCCTAAAACTATATAATTACATTTTGATTGATATGATATGTAAAGCATATTAAAAAAAAACTGACAATTTGGAATTTGCTTATCCCTATGCATTTCCATTACATTTGAATGAGTTATATGAACTTGAAAAAAAATACATTTGACTCTTATTCAAGGTAACATTGTATGCATCCACTATAGCTTTTTTCTAAACAAAATGTACAATATTTAAATTTTTCTATTTAGTGTGTCCCAATGGCTTATTAATTATATAATTACATTATTTGGTTAATTTGATTATGTAAGGCATAGAAAAACAACTTCAAAAATAAAAATAATGTTGAGTATTTTATTTTAAAATATTTGCATGTAGGGGTTATATAAAAAATAATTTTATTATATAAATAAAATGTCATGCATTCACTGTAGTTTGTCTAAAATATTTTTTTAAATATTTTCAGATTTTTTTGTGTGTGTGTGTGTCCCTATGGATTGTTAATTATTTAATTACATTACTTGATTTGAAAAATAAGGCAAAATGTTTTATCCGAATATCAGGATTTTGCATGTCCTTATTCATCTCCACTATTAAAAATTTGCTTTATTAACAGTAAAATGTCATGCACTTGCTGTAGTTTTTGTCTAAAATAATCGGACAATATTTTCTGAATTTTCATCGTAATTGGTCTCTGCACTTTTAACCAGTTACATTTATTCATTCAGAAGATGCTTTTAAAAATAAACAATGCTGTCACATTTTCCTGTCACATTGACCTTTAGAAATAATAGTTTGCTCTTTCTGACATCGTATTAAATTGTGTGATTAAAAAATCAACACGTAGTTTAAAGACATTTACATTTTACATAACATTTTAGCAGATAGTTTTATCTAAAGCATCTTGCGTTGCATTAAAGGTGTACATTTAACATTATACAAACGTAATGTTTCACATTAAATATTCAGAAATATTCAGTCCCTGAAAATGCATGGATTAATGATTTAATTCGATTTTCCCAAGCTAAACTCCATTAAGGTCTATTTGTTAATCTGTTGTTTGTGCAGGTTTAACTTCGGGAACCTGGGCTTCTGGTTCCCGTGGTCGGTGGTGTTGCTGGTGGTCGCCGCCGCTCTCTTCACCTACATCGCCCTCCTGCTGGTGAGAACAGTGAACTGCAGAAAGTGTTTCAGCATCAGATTCTGCGGATGATAATGTTGTGTTGTTGATGTTGTGCAGGTCCTAGCGGTGTGCCTTCTCTCTGAAGGACAGAGGCTTTACCTCCACTGGAGCCACAAGGTGATCAAAGAAACCTCATCATCATCATCATCATTCATCCTCGGCTCGCACATCTGTGTTCTTTCCATATCTGTGTTAGCAGAGATACGGCTTCAGATGGCACAGATTGTGTTCAACCTACAGTGAATACTGTATAGATAATACTGAACAGAGTTCAGCTAAAATATGCTGTTTTATTTGTATTTTGAGGGCTACTGTGATTTATAGTTATTTTGTCCTCTTCTAACACAAATGTTGATTTAGTGATTTTTAGGCTCCAACATTAGCCAATTCAGAAACATTTTGTTGTGCTATAATTTATTTTTTTAAGAAAAACAATACATTATTGTTATTTTAGGATTATGTGTTATCAATATTTAATTTATTTAGTACTTTTGTATTTGAAGGTTAATTTTAATTTGCATTATTATTTTAGTTTTTATTAGTTACTTCAGTTATATTTTGAGTAATTTAAGTATTTAGTACTTATATTAGTTTGCTGCCAAGACATTTTTTTTTACATTAATTGTAAGGTCACTTTCTTTTCAAATTTTTTATTTTCATTCATTTTTTATTGTTTAGATTTAAATAACTATCACTGTAGCACCAAAAAAAAAAATCCATTATATTATAATAATTAATATATTAACAATATATATATTTATTCTATAAACCTTGATCTAATAAAATAACTAAAAAAAAAAACTAAAATAAAAAATTATAAAATTGCATACAACAAAATTACTACAGAATCCTAAAAAGAATTCAATCAATTTTTTTCATCCTTATATTTGAATGCTTTGAATTTTTATATATATATATATTTAATTGAAATTGAAAGAAACAATTTCTAATATTTGAAAAATATTTTCTGATTTTTTTTATTAATTGTGTCCATTTTCTCTATTACTTTTAACTAGCATTAATGTAAAAACAGAAAATGTAAACATGAAACTAATTCAAAACATATAATGGTATCTCAATGATGCTAAAGTGCAGCACTGCTCTGTTCTGTATTTTGCCCAGATTGGTATCCTGGTGACTCTCAGCTTCTCTATCAGTGCCACAGCTGTGCTCTCTGACGTGTGGAGCAAAGAATGGACCACGCTGCTCCTTTCTTTTCAGGTGGGTCATGTCACCCGACACAGAATGTCACTGCAGTATTCTGAGCAGCTTTACGTCAAGTACAGTTCCTGTAATGCATTTATGTGTTTCCATTTTTGTCGAGCAGGTTACAGCACCCTTCCTTCACGTGGGCGGAGTTTCACTAATGACACTTCTGTCCTGGCCAATAGCCTTACACTTCTTTCGCATGAACAAGAGAGGTACGTGATCCTGTTCGCTGCTGGCAACAAATAAAAGCACATTGTGATTCTGGTCATATCCTGTTTCAGCCAGCACAGATCTAGTTTTCACCAAGAAAGGTGGTTCTGGGCTTTAAAATGGGCTGCACACCTACTCGTCTCGTATCAGACGTCAGGAGCCAGAGGTGGTGATGTTGTGATTATGTGGCTTAAAAAAGCTTGTTCTTTCTAAATCGATGAGACAACTAGATTGCTACGGTTATAATTGTCCAATATTGCACAGCATGATGCAGTGCCACTTGCATTCAATTGACAGAACCAAACAACTTTATTATCCCCATCTGTGTATTTAAAAGTGCTGCACGCACTATCGAGAATTTTACTAACTTTTAAGAATTTCTTATTTGAAAGCAGGTTTTTTTTTTAAATAATTTTTTTGCATATATATATATATATATTATTTATTTTATTTATTTATTAATATTATTTATTTTATTTTTTTAATTTTAATGATTTCTAAAAAAAAATCTATTTAGCTTTAGTTTAACACTTTAACACTTTTTTTATATGTGTGTATGCTTTTTATTAATTTTATTTACCTTTGATTATTTTAGTACTTCAGGTTTAATGAAAAATAAAATAACTAAGCTTTTTAATATTTTATTTAACATTTATTTTGTTTCCAGCAATGATAATAATTAATTAATGATAATGACCCTGCCCTACAACACAAAATAATGCAGTTTAATTCAAAATAAAGGCAAAACACCTGTGAAAAATCTATACGGAAAATTGATTTGTATTAACAGTTTCAGTTATATGCCAAGACCACATTTCTAATATTAATTTAGGTTTTTCCATTAAATGTTTATTTTTTTATTTTAGCTTTCAGTTAACGAAAACAATTTTTTAAACGATTTTTAATTGTTAAGAGCACTAGGTAAAACAGCACATTTTATGCATGATATTTCAGCAAAACCAATCGCTCTGTGATGCACCACTTGTCCTTGAAAAGCATTGCTCTTATTCTTTTCTCCTCTCTCTGGCTGATGTTCAGCTGAGTCACGTCTGCGTCTCTCTCTCTCTCTCTCTCTCTCTCTCTCGCTGCTCTTAATGAAGCCGTGACGAACGAGGCAGAAAGACAAATGCAGGACAGAGGCTGAACTCACAGCAGATGTGTGATGCTCGCCTCCATCCAGAGACCGGCCCTTTGTCCCAGCATCCCTCTCTCACAAAGACCTGGTCTCTCTCTGTCGCTGAAATGAGCCGTGCCAGTGTAGAGATGACATAAGCATGCATCATGCTCTCAGCGGCTGCTGCGGTTACTAATTGGGCCTGTCAGTGTGCGATTATCATTCTGTAATTCCCATGTGCGCTCAGGCTGCTAAATGATTGTTGTGGCTGTGGCAGAGATGATTTTTTTTTTTAATATAATTTGCGATCAAGAGGGTGGCGTAGTGGATTTGGTTATGATGGGGAATATGATGACCCAATTTTGGCCTGATCTGAAAATTTGAAACTGATGAAGCTCAGCTTTAGTTATATACACACATACCCTCCAAAAAAAAAAATCATCAAAAATAGGGCACATTGAATGTGCTATTAATATGAAGGAATTTTATATATAGTTTTTTTTTATGTTTAACTGGATTGCTGTAGTTAATGGAAATATCTGTAAAATAATGGATAAATCCTGACAGAATATTAGCAGTATATTTTCATATCTTTTCTTTTCTTTAGTGTGTGTGTGTGTGTTTGTGTGTATGTGTGTGTATATATATATATATATATATATATATAATTTATTTATTTATTTATTTATTTATTTATTTATTTATTTATTTACACACACACACACGCATGCATATATATATATATATATATATATATATATATATATATATATATATATATATATATATTGCCTAATGTTCTATATATTTTTTCCAGTTTTAAATTTAATTTAGGTTTTAGTTATTTTGTGAGCTTTTATAATTTGTATTAACTTTTTTTTCTGTTTAGATTTTATTACATTTTTATTTCATTTTTAGTTCCTAGTTTTAGTTCGGTTTTAGTTCTCAAATTTGAGGAAGGTTTGGTAAAAGGTATATGAAACTTTAAACTGTTGGTAGCACTAGATTGACTCCAAGCAATACTGAGATCTTCCCTAATTAGTGTACGAAGTTCCACTGACTAGCTACAACAGTCTCCACCCTTTGATGAAGAAAACCAGCTGATGAAATAGTTGCCTAATGTTCTATTAACATTTAACGTTCCAATGTGATAAATTATAAAGGTAAAATGTGTTTTTATAATGGTTGGATGCGTTTTACACTTTCATTAATTGAGGTTAAACGTGTGTGTGTGTGTGTGTGTGTGTTTCAGTGAGGCAGGTGGCTCTCCTCAGCTTGTTCCTGGCGGTTCTCTTCGCCCTGTATCTAGTGCCATTGGGCATGTATTCACCCTGTATTAAAGAGAAGGGCACACTGGGGCCAGCGCCCACCCTCTTCGGGCACAGAGGAGCACCCATGGTCTGCTATTTTTACCTCATGATATTTGTGCAATATTAATTGAGCACACATGGATTGAATGTGGGCTTATGTCAGCATGCCCTTTGAAAATCAGCGTCTGTTTGATTTCACATTCAAAACTAAACAGGACTTGGTTTCCTTCTATCTTGAATTAATATATATATTTTTTTATTTCAAAAAGCTTGCACCGGAAAATACCCAGATGTCCTTTGAGAAGGCTGTAGAATCGGGAGGAGAGGGACTGGAGACAGACGTCACAATCAGGTGGGCATCTTCATCCGTTCCTACTTCCTGTTCTGCATAAAAGCATTTTAAAGTACTGAAACGTGCTTCTTTCATGCTCCTAACATAGTCACAGTAACCTGCAATGCCAATGGTCATGGGTTTGTTTCTCTCTGAGTGCAGCGGTGAAATGTATACCTTCAATGCACTCTATTTTGCTTTGGAGAAAATGCATGCAATGTATGCAAGTAATATATATATATATATATATATATATACACACACACTTTTGTTATGTATACTGTAAATAAATATATGGCCCATTTCTAAGGTAGCATCCTTCCCAGAAATGCAATCCCAGAATACATTGCTAGAAACAATCTAAATATATTCTCGATAGTGAGAGAATTTACTTAGATTTGCAATCCAATTACAGTTGTTTTTTTTAATGCTTGCTAGAGTATCATAATGTTATCTTTACAACTTAAAACTCTGTTGGAATCTGTGTTATTATAACGAACCAAAACTAAAATGATATTTTAAAGAATTGTTACTCACAATAAAATAAACGTTATCTACAATGAATTAAAGTAATTTATTTATATTGTTTTTAATAAAATGAGCATAAAGTAATTCAAAATAGTTCATATAAAAACAATATGAAATCTTAACCAAGTGAAGAGTCAAAAAAAGAAATCCTTCAAATATGTGCAATGGATTGTGGATACAGTATTCAATGTCATGGTCTCTGATGGACAATTTTTTGCACATTGAAGGTCAATTTTATCTTAAAACTAACTTAAAACTTTATTGGATTCAGTGTTGTTATAGGTAACTAAAACTAAAATGATATATAACAAATTTGAAATAAAATGTTAATCTAAAACAAATAAAGAAAACGCAACCATTTGATTAAAGTGTTAACAACAGAAGTGAAAACAATTTAAAATCTACTTTAAAAATTAAGTATAACAGCAACCACAACAAAAACTACAGTATATCAATAATACTACAATAAGAATAACTGAACTCAATTGTCCTACATAGGGACTACACGCATGGGTTGTGCTTTTAGATCAGTCAATTATAAGGTTTCTTTCAACATTATGATGCAGACTTAGAAATAAAAGCTGCCTATGTAGAGTAGACAGCAGAGCTAATGTTGACAGTACACAAAGTCTGCGGCCTTCTCTGCTCTCAGCCTTCGTCTGTGAGTGATATTAGTGGATTTCTGTGATCTTCTACTTCAAGTGCATCATCAAACGGTCAATGGGCAGCTCATTCAGCAGGTCATTTCCTCTGGACAAAGGTCTGCTGTAGCCATGAGCAATGTGATAACAACGGCTCCTGGATGAGTCACTGATGATTAGCTGAACACGAATCCTGTAAGTGCTCTTGTCTTGACTGAGTGAGCTCGGGATGTAGATGAGGGAGCGTGCCGTCGGTTTGCAGCCGTTTGATGACCCTACACTGTCAAGTATTTATCAGCGCATGTTTTCAGGAAAGCAAATGCATTTTGTGCAGACAGTTTCAAAAGAATTAAAAAAACAGCTATTTACTCAATGGTTTTACAGAAAGTGCTTGGCATTTCAACCCAATCATGAGTTATTTGTGACATAACAACCTCTGACCCCATTTGCAATTACAGATCTGTGTCAGGTGTGGACTGACACTGGGTTAATCTGGCTAACAGAATTCGTAAACACCTCATTTTATGTGTTTGACCAACTTTGGAAAGGTTATTTTTATTTGATCAGGCGAATATTTTCCTGCATGCATTGACCTAGATGAAATTTAGACAAAAAACTTGTTTTTACTTGTTATGAGTAAAATTGGAAAGATTGTTTAGCATTAGAGGAAAGCCGGGATCAAATACATTTAGTTATTGTATTTTTTTTTATACTGTAATAGTGGAAGTTGGAACAAATACAGAGATTTACATTTATCAGGCCCACAAAATACTTCCCATGATTAAACAAATCAGTGCTGTTATTATTAACAAAACAGCTAAAGTCAAATAATTAGTGTTAATTTAAATAATGCTGAAATGAAATATTAGATGAACAACTTAAAAATGAAAATTATAAATGTTGCCTTGGCGGCTAAATAAATAAAAATAAGTAGAACTTAAAGTACTAACATTTCTAAAAGTGAAGCTGAAATAAATATAAATGGTAAAAATACTAATAAAATGACAGAAGCACATAAATAAAAATGTAAACTAAAAATACAAAATAAAAATTAATTCAAAATATATATATTTTTTCATGTTTTGAAAGAACTGATGTTTCTAACTTTGGCAACTAACTGAAAATAGGCTTAACTTATGGTATTAAAACAGAAATAAAAATGAAAATAAGGATGATTTATAAATATTTAAGAAATAAAATGAAAAGGACAGAATGAAAACTGAAAAAACAATGTTTTGAGAAATTCACATTGTTAATGCAATTGTGTATAATACAAAATTAACATCTAGAAAATGTTTACTTTGAGTTGTGCTTGTTTGCTTGCTTTGTTTTTAATGAATATTATAAAACCATTTTATATATATATATATATGTATGTATATGTATGTATGTATATGTGTAAAAATCAAACAGTTTTTTTAAACCTTGGCAACAAACTGAAATTAAAGGACTTGATCTTACATTTAGTCTTTTATCCAAAGCAACTTAGAAATGAGGACAATGAAAGCAATCAAAATCAACAAAAGAGCAATGATATACAAGTGTTAGATCAAGTCTCAGTTAGCCTAATGCAGTACACCTAGCAATTGTTTTTTTTATTATATGATAAATAAAAAGAAAACCGATAGAATAGAATAAGAATAAATCAAGCTAGTGTTAGAGGCCTTATTTGCTTTTGTCAGAATTACAATTGTGTAATAAAAAGAAAACAACTATAGATGGAATGCAAAAAGATTAGAGAGATTAGTGTTTTTAAGCAGTTTCGTAAAGTCTAAAAGAGGCATTATTTAATAAAGAATAGAACTAGAATAGAGAGGGCTACAGTTAGAGGGTCAAAAAAGATGTGTTTTTAGCTGATTCTTGAAGATACTTAAATTACTAAAACTGAAATAAAAATAAAGGAATATACATAGTTTTTTTTAATCGGTTATTTATATGTAATTGCATATAAATAGTACAAAAATAAATTGTATCTTTCTTTGTTTGTTTATAGTTAAATATTAAAAAAAGGTAATTTTCCATATTTTAGAAGTACAGCACAAACTGAACTGAATTTCATAGCATGCAGAAACAGCTGCCGTCTTAAATATTCACCCTCTATTTCTCTCTCTGCAGTTATGATGGCGTCCCGTTCCTGATGCATGATAGCACCCTGAGGAGGACGACCAACGTGCATGAGGTGTTCCCCAACCGGACGGACACACCGGCGGCCATGTTCACCTGGGATGAGCTGGAGATGCTCAGCGCTGGATCCTGGTTTCTTCAAGTAATGATCCAGAACCTTGAGTTCCTGTTCATCAACTAGCACTCGTTTAAAAATATTGATGGCTATGTGCATTATCAAATAATGGCTTATTGAATATTTCTAGCATATGCTGTGTATACGTAATGTAAAATTTGCTGTGAATATGTGCAATGACGTATTAAAAGCCATGTACTCTAATGCACAGTTTAGCAAAAATAGAAAACTGAAAACTGCATTTGTTAATAGTAAAATTATTTTATAAATAACTTATTAGCTAATTGAAGTGTCCCATAACGTTTTTATGGTTTTTAATCCCCATATAATTACTGATTATATACGTTTTACTTATACAAACTGGTTATTATAATATGTTATGATGTTCTTTCCAGTCACATATTAGCGTCTCAGGATAATTATACATAACAGAAACCATTTATCAGAGAACACACAGAATGGATTTGTATTTTAAGAGAAATCATAAGTGATCAAAGCGGATTAGAAACGAACAGAGAGCCATTATGGTTTATAAAAGCCCATCGTTCTACAATAAAAACAATGCAGTGCACATCCATATATGCTTTTGTTCTTGGGCGGTTCATTAACACCAGAATCCCTCTGAAATCCCTGCGTGGAATCACTTGGGATTAAAGGATTCTGGCTGGAATTAGGCTTTGCCTGAGGAAGCGTGTGTCTCTTTCCTGCCACTAAAACACGTACAGTTCGACTTCGGCCGATGCTCAACCTCAGGGCTGGGATGAAGTAAAAGGCTTGTGGATTGTGTTTTACCATGAACCATGTAAAATGACTTATTAAAGAGGGTCCCTGCAAATTATTTATTATTAGTAGTATTATTAAAAAAATTGAAGATAATTTTTTTTGTAAACAAAGTATTTGTTCTTTATTATTATTATTTGAACAAATTATACGGCATGTATTACTGCTGTAAATTACAAATTTCCTAGTGCTGTCAAATGCATCCAAAATAAGTTTTTGTTTACATAATGAGTGTGTGCTGTGTATATTGTGTGTGTGTGTGTGTATATGTATATTTATATGTATATATGTGTATATATATTTATATACACACACACACACACACACACACATGCATCTATATATTTAAGAAAATTTTTGTTTATTTATAAAATATATATATAATATAAAATATAAGAATACAAATATGTACAGGTAAATGTCTTCAAAATATACCCTTTATATAAAATAATATAATTAATTATTTGTGTATTTTTATATATATATATATATATATATATATATATATATATACACCATACACATACATATATTACGTAAATATTTATATTTATTTTGGATGTGATTTATCACGTCTATTCATTTGACAGCACAGAAATTTACAAAAAAAAATAATAGTAATATACATTTATTTTTTAATTATAAAACTGATGACATAACTGTTGTAAACTATAATTGCAATGTAAAATATTTCATTATAATTGTATTATTATAAAAATGAAGAAATTTTAAATTTAAAATTGTACTGTAAAATAAAAATGTATATTTGATAATTGTAATAATCTTATTTTACACTATTTCTGTCTGAAATTCTTCTCTTTTAAATATAATGATGAATGAAATGATGTGAATGTGTAAATGAAGTAAACCTAGCACGTATTATGCTCCCAAATACATGTTAAACTCACAGCACATGCAGAGATGGAGTTCACCGCATTTACTAAAGATCTGAGACGCACAATAAACCACTGTGGAATCAAACTGCAGCCTTTGATTTGAAAATAGCATTAAAGTCGTATTTTATTTTACAGTCAGAATAATTAATTTCTAGCTTTTCATTGACTTACAGTACAAACCAATCAAATCCTTGCTTTTCTTCCTCTCAGAGGGATCCTTTCGGCACGGCCTCTTCTCTTGATGTAGACGAGAAGGACCGGGTCCGAAACCAGACAGTACCCACCCTGAAAGAGTTCCTGGATCTGGCTGCCCAGCACGAGAAGCTGGTGATCTTTGACCTCAGATGCCCCCCCCGAGGACACCCCTACAGAGACACATGGATCACACGCACCCTGGAGGTCATACACAACGAGTCCTCCATTAACTCCAGCCAGGTAGTTCAGCAACCTCTTCTAGCTGTGATAATAATAGCATTAAACAGGAGCTGGTTCAGCAGCTGAAGGTGTATTATATGGTGTTTTTGGCCTGTCTTGTGGCAGGTGTTGTGGCTGCCGGCCGATCAGAGGAGTCTGGTGCAGGAGCTGGACCCCGAGCTGCAGCAGACGTCTGGAGATCACGCCTCCATAGAAGAGCTGCAGGAGGAGCACATCGTCCGACTCAACCTTCATTACAGCTACATGTCACAGGAGCAGATCAGGTACAGCAGACTGCAGCGACTCTAAGAACAGCGATTATTTTATTATATTATGTGTATAATTTGAATACATTATAAACATGTATATAATATATATAATTATTAATAATAAATAAGCATTATATATATGTATGTATGTATGTATGTATGTATATATGTATATATGTATATATGTGTATATGTGTATATGTGTATATGTATATATGTGTATATATATATATATATATATATATATATATATATATATATAATATAAAACTTATTTATATATTATATTATGGTATATAAATCGATATTATTATTATTAATCATAAATAAGTACATAAAAATTGTAATTATTATATATTCCATAATTATTTACTGTTTTATTCATATTATATGGTATATTAATATAAATGGTATTTATATTTATTATTAATAATAATAATACCCTGAATTATAATAAATTGCATTAATAACTACAACAATAATAATAAAAATAATAATGTATATTAAATGTGTAAATCTATAAAACATATGTATATATGCATGTTTGTTTGTATGTGTATGTAATATTTATGCTTATAAAAATTACATTATTCAACTATTTAGGTTATTAGTTATAATATTCTAAATGTTATATATATATATATATATATAATATTTTATTCATATAACTATGTATATATAGGATTCCCCTCTTTTGAAAAAAAAGGTTGATTCTCTCAGGTTTTTCATATATTTAGTTTTTTGTGTGCGTGTCTGTTTTTATTTAATTCGTTCCCTCTATTTACTAAAACGTGCACACAATTACTATTGCGTTCCCTCGATTTACTATTACGTTCACTCGATTTGCTAAATCGAGGGAACTAATTAGTAAATTGTGCGCACAATTTATAAATTTTTTCTTGCATGTCATGTGCGGGGCTCCGTAGTTTTGTGTTTTAACTGGCTGTGCAAAATATAGCCCCATTCTTACCAGGAAAACACGATCATATCAGACCTTTTGTCCTCTGTTGAACTCTTGTGACTCTTTGCAGAGAACAGCTTTTGCAATTAAAGTGTACAGCTTCATAATGCCTCTTTAACGGCCCAATGATGTCTCACCAGAACGTGTTTCTGATTTCAGAAAGTACTCCTCTGTGAACATCAGCACTAACCTGTATGTGATCAGTCAGCCGTGGTTATATTCGCTGGCGTGGTGCGCAGGCGTTCATTCAGTCACTACAAACTCCCTGCACATCCTCAAGAAACTACAGCGCCCCTTGTTCCTCATGGTGAGTCCGGATCACAAATATAACTCGATGATTGACTGATTGATGTGTCACGTCTACACGTCTCTCTTCCTCACACAGACTCCAGATGAATACAGACTGATGTGGATCCTGACCGACATAGTCTCTGCTTTCCTCATCACCGCTATTTTCATATTCCATTGGTGAGTTCTGCTTCAACTAACCTGCTTCTGCAATGCCTCGCTCCTGTAGTTTAGTTATTAAAGCTAAGAAAACACATGCATGACATGTTCAAGTATATCTAAAGACCTTCCAGATCTAATCTGCATATCTAATATCCATTTAAAAAGAATGCATGATTAGAATTGCATTGTAACCCAAATCATAGTTTAGGTTAATCTGAATATTGGAATATTTTCTGTGCAGAATTTTATTCTAAAGCAGGTTTTGTCTAATGTTCTCTCATTGTTTGTTGTGACACTGTGATGTTTGGTCCTGTAGGTGGCGTGAGCGAGGCTTGCCCTTCTGGTCGGGCAGTAGACAGGTGAATGAGAACGGACCGTACAGCAAGTTCCGGACGGGTAAGTTGGTGATTTTGGGCTGTGAATGTCTCAGTGCTCATGTTTTTGGCGTGCCGTCCTGCATGTGCCGTCCAGATCACTGGCTATTTTCAGAATACTACACTACTGCTGAGTGAGGATACTGTACTTACTGTATGAGGTGATGTGCTCAATCCAAACACAATTTTTTGCATCTAATCCTTGACCATTTATTTGATCGAAAAACAAAAGTATAAGAGATTTTTACACAAAATTGGAATTAATATGCAATATAACGATGCATATAACTGGATGCATGCATAACACAGTGGCATACTACTGTATATTTATTATTATTGCATACTTTCACATACTGGTTTTTCACATACTGGTCTCCAGAGGTGGGTAGTAACGAGTTACATTTACTTCGTTACATTTACTTGAGTAATTTTTTGGGGTAACTAATACTTTTCGGAGTATATTTAAAGATGGGTACTTTATACTCTTACTTGAGTAAATTTTTGGGGAAAAATCTGTACTTTTACTTCGTTACTGTGGGCGACGCTCCTCTCGTTACTTTATCTTAATGCAATAAATGTTATAAATGCTTCAGTTTATTCCAAACGCGCCGTCTACTTTTCTCTGGGCAATGAGCGATGCCCATTCGCGAATGATTCATTCTTTTGAGTCAATTCTGTTCAAAGGCTTGATCAAACCAATTGGCAAACAAATGAATTGGTTCATGAATCAGTTTGAATGAGTCGTTCAGTTCCCTGCCGCGCGCGCTGAGCGTCTGAAGTGGTTCACTCGGAGTTGTAACGTTTAAGAACAGAAAGAGCGTTGAAAACGTGGCTGGAACTGCACAGAATTGAAATCTGCAAAGGCTATTATTTGCTAGCGATGGAGATCCTTATTAGATGAACACCGCGTGTGCTGTCTACTCTTCAACAGGTAATAACTTGGGCTACATTCGATTACAGTACACGATACCACTGTGACATTAGTTTGTTGTACGTGTGTGGCTTATAACAGAGGGGAGTCAAGTTGAATGCAGCTTCCAAAAGACAAAAAATAGCCGATTAAGATTTTATTAATTTTAATACAATCACACCGGCGTGAGTACGTTCAGCAAGTCATATCATCAGCTCTAAATTCAGATCTGTGATCGCTCGCTGGCGCTGAGCCAGAGATAGATGCGTTCTTACATCGCTGCGCATTATAACCAATCACACATGATTCTTTTGAGCTTATTAAAGCATTGGCCAATCAGAGGCGTTCAGATGAGTCATCGCTAAAATGCCGGTGCTTCCTTCACTCGCTCCTGACTGAATACCTCTTTCTGGCGAATTCTCTCGTCAGAAACAACAAAGTGCAGATGTGTGTACGAATCTTTAATTAAGATATTGATTTCACAGTGTTAACAGTTTCAGTGATTTTAATGGGAGTTTCTGAGAGTGATTTAAATCTAGACTGTCAGTGAAAATGATCTTTAATAATGTAAATGTTATTTGCTCTCTTTCTGAACAATGAAAGATTAGTAGCAATATTTATATCCCATTAACTTTCAATGTTAAATTCACATTTAATATAAAGTCAGTCGTATTAAAAATATGTTATGGCATGACACCTATATCTGTTACTTAAGTAAACAGACAGGGTTTTATAATAAATTACATAAATTGGAGTAAAGGCTGATGAAATATATACATTTATACACGCACACATACATTACCTACATTTTATCTATATATCTAAATAAAAATAGGCTCAGTATATATGACCCAAAGTAACTAGTAACTAACTACTTGAGTAGATTTTTTATCCGATACTCTTTTACTCTTACTCAAGTAACTATTCAAGACTAGTACTTTTACTTTTACTTGAGTAAATATTTCTAGAAGTACTTTTACTTTTACTTGAGTACAGTTTTTGGGTACTCTACCCACCTCTGCTGGTCTCTAAAACATAGTACACAGAGTATTATATCATGCAATAAACTTTTCCATTCTGAACACAGCCATTGAGAAATGTTGTATGTATATGTGTGTGTTTTAGTTAATTGTACCAGTATAGGCATTGTAAAGTATATATTTATTTTATTAAACTGTGCCTATATATGTGTATGTGTATGTGTGTGTATATATATATATATATAATGTTTTTTTTTTTTTCTCAAACCGGGGTTCATGAGTTGATGAAAAATTTAAATAAATTAGGCAAGCAAAAAAAAATTATAAAAAGTGTTATTTGTTTTTTTTTTATGATTTTAATTTTAAAATGAGTTCAAATTAAAATGATCAAAATATATATTTATAAAGTATAAGGTAATCAGATTTTTCATCAGCAATCCCAGAAGCCCTTGTTGTTTGGTGTCCTGTGAGCCCTTGACTTGCATGTGTGCATGTCTCTGTGTGCTGTAGAAGCGTCTGAGGTCCAAGGCATCCGCTGGAACCCTCTGTTCTTTGACGGGCCGTCACCGTCCCGGGACCTCGACCTCACCCTGCATGTTCCCCCTATGCATGGCTTCCCCGTCCCAATCTGACCCTCCATCACTCTCGTTATGAGCCGCTTTCATCTCTCTCCTTCTCGTCCACGCTCCGTCCGGATGGCAGAGCTGAGCGACGTCTGGTCCATCTCAAGCATCAGCGTCCGTGGAGGGGCTCAGAGCTCGCCCCTCACACCCAACCTGCCCACCATCAGCGAGGAGCCGCCCATCTGAACCCCTCACAACACCGATCTGTGGAGGAAGTGAAGCCTGCAGACCTGGAGCCGCTGTCAGCATCATCACGCGCTCATTTGCATTCGAACTTTAAACTCTGAGCTTCTGCTGTTGCTGCTTCAAATTGTGAAAGATTTCCTGGTTTAAAGATGTGTTTTCATAGTCTAGTCTTGACTAGGCTTCGAGACAAAAGTACATGATTAAATTACCCTCTATTATTGGCCAAACGGGTAATATGAAGACAAATAAGAAGAAATAAAAGTGTGTGTTTGTGTATGTATATGTTTGTGTATATATATATATATACATCATATTTTGGATCTAAGGAGGAACATATGTCTGTTAAATGGTAAAAAATTTAAATCCCTAAAATCAAACCTAAAAGTAAATACCGGTAGGTAAAAATACTACACTGTTTTGAGTTTAGCACATTTCCCCTAAAATTTGCATTACTATAATGTGTCCAAACATAGTATTGTGTATGTATACACACACACACACACACATTACCTTAAAAAAAATTACACTTAAAAATTTTTTGAAATTTTGTGGGAAAATGTGCTTAAAACATATATCAAATAAAATCTTAGGTAACTTTACAATAAGTTTCCATTTGTTAACTGTATTTAATATATCAACTAACATTAACAATGAGTGATACATTTGTTGCAGTATTTATTAATCTTTGTTAAATTTAGTAAAATTCAGCTGTTCATTGTTAGTCCATATCAGCTCAGGTCCATAAAAGAACACCAATACATACAATTTTTATAATGTATTTGTAAATGTAATAAAGTAGTAATAAATCCTTTAGAAGTGTTTTTCACTGTTAGTTTAACTAATGTTAATAAATGGAACCTTATTGTAAAGCTTTACTAAATATTATAATAGTATTAATATACAGTATATATTAATAACAATAAATATATTATTTCCTATTCTAGGGTGAATTATTCTTATACTGTGCCAGTACCATGAAATTCATGTACCATGGTATTTACATGGTAATTCATTGAAAATGTAATGTAAGTGATATTTTGTTAAAAAATATCAAATGTATTTGACCAATTGTTTTCAGAATTGGCAGCATTAGATGAATCCATCATCCAGTTTCTGTTGCTTCTGTGAAGTTCGTTTTTATCATTGAAGGCTGAGTTTGCCTGATTTCTGCCGTCTGACGCATGGTAAAAATGAAATCCATCACCAGATTGAATCCAGAGTGTTTTGGAAATATTAAAGATGTCAGATCCATTGCATGATGTGATAAAATTGACAAACCTTTACAATCAGGAAGACAATAACAAGCCAAACAGACAATCTGCATTTGAAAGCTTTAGATTGCTGGAATTGCTGACATGAAACCTAAAGCGCTCGCTTTAATCAACCTCTGATCACGCAAGGTTTCTGATTAATGTGATGAGTTTGCATGTTCAACGTTCACGCTCTGGCTTGTGTTCATGTTTTTTGCTCCAGATGTTTCTCTTGCCATGGGATGCTGAAACCTATCGCCTGTATAAAATGCAACGCCTAGAGTGATTTATATTACTTAATCTGTCTTAATGTAACATGTCTGTAAATATGATTGTAAACTGATGATATTCTGATAAAAGTTTTTCGCTGTCTTTTTTTTGTTACTCTATAACATCATCTCTAATAGCCTAAATAAAAATATTTTAGCATTCTCAATATTGTCTCAATATGTATCATCACAAAAGATTTGATGTTAAAGTGACAGTATCACATCAGTGTTGAACACATTTAATTTTCATGGATGTAATGTTACACTTTTTACAGGAACATTTTATATAAAATTTTATAACTAATATGATGCCTTTGCATAAAAGAGTGGCTAAATAACAATAGTCATTACTTAGTTTTTAAATGAATTCGCACACAAAACACAAGAAACAGATGCGTTCAGGTTAGTGTCTGATGTTACAGTAAGTCAAATAATTGTGTTGAAGTACATATTTGGTGCAAATAAAGGCCATAAATTAATAAAAAGAGCCCAAACCTACTGCTCCAACTGCAAGCAATAACAGGCTTTAAAAACTTTAAGGACATCTAGAGTTTCATTCTAACATATCTATTTATCAACTACTGGATAAAACATGTCAAGGTCACATTTCACCCCAAAATCATTTCAAAAAGCGATAATAATTTTTTTTTAATGTGCATTAAGAATGTGAATCCTGATTTTAAGAGCAGTAAGATTTTTGAAAGTACATTTTATTTGTGAATCTGGAAATTCTATGGGTATAATATTATTGGTTCTCATTAAACCCCCAACACTATGATATTTTAATACTTTCTAATGTCTTTAAATCATACATTAAAGGCAGTGCAACAAATACTTCCATGATGCACGAACGCTTCAAAAATTTGACTTCTAAAACAGGCTTTCAGGTTTCATTTTCCTTCATGCAAAAATAATTTTTCCTCAGGGACAAATATGACCTAAACATGTTATAGACGGGTTTCTTTATGTAAATGTTTATGTATATATATATATATATATTTTATAAGGCCATGCATTTTTCTTTTTTCCCCCTTTCATATACAAAATACACTTCTGCATGTTTTTAACAGACTCGGGACTCATGCAAATGAGGTTATAATGGCAGCTCAAGAGATTAATGTTGCTCATGTAACAATTTTAAAGGACTAGTTAACCCAAAAAATGACATTTTGTGATGTTTTTATTAGCTGTTTGGACTCTCATTCTGACGGCACCCATTCACTTTCATTGGTGAGCATGTGATACAGTGCTAAATTTCTCCAAATCTGTTCTGATGAAGACTTACTGTATCTTCCTTTAAGATGCATGTAAAAACAGTTACTAGTCTTCCCATAAAAAAAAAAAAAAATACAATACAATTAAGGCCTTCAGTGTAACATTTTAAAATGTGAATCAAATAAATGTATCATTCTCAAATGGAACACAAACTAACATTTCAAAGTGATTTTTTTCCTGCATTAAAAAGATTAATTCAAAACCCTCCAGAAACTCATGCAAGTATTTTTCTTAGCGCTTTTACAGAGATTACCACATAAATAATGCTTCAGGATGCATGTAGCAACGCAATTCCAGTCCATAATCGACTCTTAACTCTGAATTCTACTAAACTAAGAAAATGGTACCTAAATTGTGCCTTAAAACAGAGCAAATCATCCAACAAGAGACATGAATCTGGCTCTTCACATGCCATTTCTCAACAGCAGATGGAGACAGGAGCTTTGCTCAGAGGTAGTCATCCTCACTGGAGGCAGATGAAGAGTCTTCATCGGGACGCACAGAGCCCTGGGAGCTGGCAGAGGGGGTGCGGCTCATTCGCCACAGCTGGGACGCGAAGGCCCGCCCCCAGCTGCACGGCCGACCAATAGGCCGCAGCAGACGCACCAGCTCCGCCGCCTCACGCCAATCAAACGTTCACTTGCTGTGGCCACGTGAATTGCGCTGCTTGCTCATAGTGGTCAGCATCTGACTGATGTAGGACGTCAACAGGTCGTCCATTTTGTAGCCCTGTTATGAAGAAACAAGGGAAGAAAATGCACAAATGGCCATTTTTCTTTCATTAAACATCCATATAATCATCACTCATTTTGTCTCACCAGTGACGTCTCGCACAGAAGCTTGCTGCCCTGAACCAGGTTTCCGATAGTTATGTGGAAGTACGTGTTCCCGCTGCTCCAGTTGGAGATCTTAGTGAAGGGATACGTGGTTAAAATATCCTGCGGATCGAGAACAGAGAAAACACAGACAACACAATCATCACTGCACGCTGGGATCAAAGAAAAAACAAGTCATGGCAATGTATGAGTAACACTGTATTAGTATATCCAGAACAGGGATATTACAGTTAATTAAAACTAAAAACATTAAAAGAAAAAACTTTAAACATTGCCTGAAACTCGATAAAAATGAAATTAAAAATTAATTATAAAATATAATAATAAATGCTAAATATTAATTCAAAATATTATTAAATACCAATGATATAAATCATACTAAAATGAAATTACACTGAGTTTGACTGCAATGCATTATGATTTATTCCTATTTTCAGCTATTGTTGAAAAAGCAACATTTCTCATTTTCATTTAGATTTTAAATAAATTAAAAAGAAATAAATAAGAAAAAAAAAATACGGAAACTTTAAAAAATGTAAATTAAAATGCGAAATAAATAACTAATTAAAATGTTTAAAAAACTATTCAGAATGTAAAATACACAATAAAATTGTAAACACTATAAACATGTATTTTAGTTTCCTTCACTTCACATCAAATCCTTTAAATGTAACTATTCAAACCGAACAAGAATCAAAAATTAGAAATAGTATGAAACAAACATAATGCCATTTATTAAACAACTTAAACACCAAGCATAAATACATTTATTTGATAACGTATTAAACCTAGTGAAACTAAAACTACTGAAACGAATGCATGTGTTTGTGTGCTTGACATTAGTTGCAATAATTGCAAAACATTTCAGATGCTAAAAAAAAAGGAAAATACAGTCGTTGCATGATGAAACTTTAGTAAAAAGCAAGAAAAAGAAAGAAAACTCACCTTGTTCTTGGGGTCGATCAGACTGACTCCATATTTATTGATGGCTATCAACAGGATCTCAGGGAAGTGTGGCTCTGTGGTTTGCTGCATGGGGATCAATGAAAAAAGAAATTATTTTACAAAAGAGATCGGTCCATTCAGAGAAATTAATGAAAATTAAAACGAGCTCCAAGAACTCTGCAAATAGGCTAGCAAGTAGAAAAGTGTAAGATTGCCGAACAGCACAGTGGCTGTACCTTCACTTCAAAAAAGGCCGAGCCAAACGTGGGCCATTTAAAGATGATCTTCAGAAACATCAGCTTGGCTTCCTCCCTTGATTTCCCAGCATGCCGGTTGAAGTACGCCACAATCGACTGCAGATCATAAAGAGGATGTATACTGATAAGGATCAGTGTTTGAGGGACACACACACCTCAGATCTTTGTAAGTGTGACACAAACCCTTTTCCAGTCATCGGGCGAGAGCTGGCGAATCAGGTCCTGAGGAATCAGCTCCTTCAGCATCTTGGGAATGCCGGGAAAGTGGGATTTGTCATCCTCGAATTTGACCCGGTAGATCATAGCGCCGAGCTGGAAAACCTCTTCTCTGGAGCACTTGTGATATCCACGCAGATACTTGGGAAGTTCCTGCACATGTATGTCGATTATGAAGATGTGATATGCTCTATTTGATACAGTCCAGGGTTTTAACCATGGTTCATTCATAGTTTTATGATGAACTACTGACTATTTATGTCAGCTCACCTGATAATAATGGAAGATGGAGTCTGCGAAGGAGTCTTTGCCAGGAACGGTGCTCGTCCACAACTTCTTCATGAAAAACACCTGGTAGGTCAATGAAGGCACGATACCTGAACATCAGAGTTAGAGCCATTACTCTTTACCCTTCGTAAAATTAAAAATTATAAATAAAAAATTACAAAATTATTTAAAATTAAAAATTAAAAATTAAATTAAATTAAATTAAATTAAATTAAATTAAATTAAATTAAATTAAATTAAATTAAATTAAATTAAATTAAATTAAATTAAATTAAATTAAATACTTGCAGTGGATTAAGTCATATACTCTTGGTAAGTATTTATAATTTATTCAGGTTTATTTATTAATACTTTTATTCAGCAAGGATGCATTAAATTGATCAAAAGTGGCAGTAAAGACATGTATAATGTTACTAAGGGTTTCTATTTTAAACAAATGTTGTTTTTGAAATAAACTTTATATTTAAAAATTAAAAAAAATAAATCCTGAAAAATAAAATGCTTCACAGTTTCCACAAAAATATGAAGCAGCATAACTGTTTTCAACATTGATAATAATCAGAAATGTTTCTTGAGCGGCAAATCTTACCAATCCTTACCAAACACTAGTGTATCATGATACTGACATCCAAAGAACTTATATATATATATATATCCATGCTAATGTTTTGTTCATGTACATGAGAGATGAATAAAGTAAACCCGAATTCACAGCTGTACCATCTTTAGCGGGTCTGGCTTTCTTGATCCAGTCTGTCAAATGACGGACAAAGTCGAAGAAGAAATCACCTTCAGGAACACTTATCACCTACAACACACAAACACAGACAGATGTCTTGATAGGAATCCCATATTATTCTAACCCCATTAATTACTCAGTTAATGGTTCAGCTTGGCATTAAAGACTGGTTTCAGGACCAATTAAAGATTGTCAAAATCCCACTGCCCAAAGACGATGCTCTTTTTACCTTATCAGAGATCTTGACGAACAGACTGAAGCCGTCGGGTGATTTGAGCAGCAGTCTGCTGGAGATGTTCAGACAGAAGTCTTTGGCCTTCGTGCTGGACTCCACCTCAAACGCCTGAAACACACAGAGGGAATCACAGAGCTGTGTCAAACACTCCCAAATGCATTTAAAGGAATATTCTGGGATGGATGAAAAATCTGAAATGTGAAGCAGTTTTATTCAGTGTTATTCTAGCATCACTGATACTATTATAGCTTCTGGTAATATCTTGAATTAGATTTTTTTTTAAATTATGAATTTTTGTTTTGTCATTTGTATTATTATTCATTATTTTATTTTTTTTATCAATTATTTTTTTAAGTTTTATGTTTTAGTTTATCTCACGCTGGTTATTGTGGTACTTTATGTTAACCTAAATGAAAATTAAAACTTTTAGTAACTTAGTAACTTTTTAAATGTAAAAAAAAATATTTTTACAATAAATTTTTATTAATTTAATTTAATTTCATTAATTTGAGGGGATATTCTGATTTAAAAGTAGAAATTTTTGAAGCTTTATTCAATGTTATTTTATAGGTCTTAGCAATACGTATTACTAATAAAAAATTTAATTTTGATATATTTACAGTAGGAAAATTACAAAATATTTTCATGGAACATAATCTTTAATTAATATCCTAATGATTTTTGGCATAAAAGAAAAATCGATAATTTTGACCCATGCAATGTTTTTTTGGCTATTGGCTATTGACATATTTTTTATTTGTTTATTTAATGTTTGCTATTTTAGTACTTAGAACCCTACTTTAATTTCATGTTATTTCAAGTTTTATCGTTCTAACAAAATAAATGCATTCATAAAAAGTTCTTTGTTGAAGCTCAGTATATCAGTGTCACCTCTGAATCTCTTTACTGTCCAAATAAACAAGCACTCTGTATGTTTAACGGGTCATGAGCATACGCAGGTCTGTCTCACCTCATCAGTGTCGTCGGGGAAGTAGACTTTGTGAAAGATCTGTGTGGTCTTGTGCTGAATAGCCTCCACCTCCACAAGGTGCGGCGGATACTTGCGGGAACCGTTCCTGCACACAAGCAAGCATACGGTGTCCGTGAAGAGCCATTCATACTGTAACACACTGCAAAGAGCACTCAAATTCACAACATCATGACTAAAGAGTCCTCCTGAGCTCAGAATGGAGTGACATTCACAGAACAGAAAAACAGTGTGAAAGAGATAAAGAGGACATGCTTAATTATGAGCGTCCAGGGGCTCAGACAGAGCAGATGAGTCATTCCACTTCAGAGTCATAATTACAACATCCCAAGTGTTAAAGTCACTTTGTTTGATGCAAGATGATATTTTGTAGTTTATCTCTTAATTAAAAATAAATCAAATCTACAAAAGGATGATGCAATAGAATGCAACAACAGTGTGTTTTCACATTTTTCATGTTTACATTCATGCATTTGCTTTTGCAAATGCTTTTAATCAAAGCAACTTGCATTGTATTCAAGGTCTACATTTGATCAGTTCATGCATTCCATGATCCTGGTGATGCTCTAGTGCCATGCTTTCCATGTTTTACATTTTTATGTTTATTTAAGAAGCCACTGCAAATCGAATCATTATGCATTCTATCATAATTGTACAATACTATTGTATTTTGTATAAGTAACTTAGCTAGTTTTACTGTAAATGAGACTGACAGCTCCAGTCAGAAACTCAGGGCTTTTAAGTTTCCCACTCATAACTATGACCTTGTCGGACTTTGGTGTTCAAGTGCATTCAAGAAAACAGATTTAAGTCACTATCCTTTTGTAAACTGTCAAAATAAAATCATAGATTGGACTTAAAGATCTTCTGCATATTAAGAAGTCTGTGCAAAGCTTCTTTTTCATGGTATATTCTCATTCAGATGCCAGTATCTTTGCAATATAAATATCCTGTTGATATATTAAATGCATGTATGTGTGGTGAAGGAGTGTTTTCACCGTAAAGCTTTCTGCAGTCTCTGCATGCAGTCAGAAGCCAGCGGATGATGTTTCTTCGACTGTAGAAACCTCTGGACGTGCGGCAAGAGGACGTTACTGGGAGGAAAGAGACCGGCACACAACCAGAGCAACTCCCAGCCCTTCTCCTCACTGTACCTGCACAAACACACACAGAGGTTCTGGAACTTTCGTTAAATGATGTAACAGTTTCAACAAAAATATGAAACAGTTTTCTACATTGATAATAATCAGAAAAGCAGCAAATCAGCATATTAGAATAATTTCCGAAGAATCATGTGACACTGAAGACTGGAGTAATGATGCTGAAAATACAGCTTTGATCACTGGAATAAATTACATTTTACAATACGTAATTAAACGGTACAAACAGTAGTGCATGGAAGTGCATACTGGAAGAAATCACAGCGTCTGGCTATAAACGTAAAGGAGAGACGTACTTGACATGGTTTTCAGTCATTTGTTTGATGATCTGGCAGTAGATCTCATCTTTTAGAGGCTCTGCCTTCAGCGCAGTCTCGAAGATCTGATCTGTGAGCTCGTTCACAGACCGCGTCCGCTTGGACGGATAATCGCCCATATACTTCATTATAGGTGCAGGAGAGTGGGTCAAGGAACAGGCAGAGAACATAATATCCATCAACTTCTATTTTAGACTCAAAATAAACGAAGAAATACAAAATTATATTTTGGTGTAAGAAAATAAAGTATATTTTAAGACTCAGGTCATATTTCAGCCTAAAATCAGTATAAAATAATATGAAATTATTATTTTTTTGCATTAAAAAGCCTATTTTAGGTCTATTTTAAAATCTAAATAAAAAATTCTGAATTTAAGAATTATATTTTGCATAAATAAAAAAGCTGATTTTACAGCCCAGGTAAAATTTCAGCCAAAATAAACGAAATAAATAATAATAATAAAAATAATGAAATTATATTTTACACTAAAATGTATGCCTATTTTAGGCCAATAATGGAAGAGAAAAATCTGAAATTATATTTTGCATAAAGAGAACAAAGCCTTTTATAATGCCCAGATCATATTTCAGCTCAAAATCAGAAGACAAAAAAAAAATATTAAATGATGTTTTGCATAATGAAAAAATATCTATTTTAGGGCCCATGTCAACCCAAAATCAACTAAAATAATAAAATTATATTTTACATAACAAGATAAAGCCTATTTCGGCCCAAGCACAATCAGTCTCAAGGTCACATGTGTCCCAGATCTGAAGGATATCAATGAAGGCCATGCAGGCCTCCTGGGAAAGCTCCTCATGGCCCACACACTTCTTCAGCAGGGCCTGTTTGATGGGTTCTCGTGTGCAGCACCACAGTTTGTCCTTCCCGCGGTTCTTGGTGATCATCACTCTACTGAGAGTGTGTTTGGGAGGAGGCCTGGATGAGCGGAGAGGGTCAAGGGTCAAAACACATATGCATTTGCATGAGTTAATTATGTGTATTAAGTGACTGCATATATATATATATATATATATATATATATATATATAATGACCCGGTCTGGACACAGCACTTTTTTTTCCCCTATAAATCAGAATATAATAGTTTTTGTATTTATTGAATAATACTTCATTGACATGTTTTTTGTTATTTGAGATGGTGTAGGGACATTATGGCACCAGAAGTGTGGTCGTTCACCTGAAGTAGTCATAGGAGTATTCCTCCAGCGTGTACGGCTTTATCCTCTCCTCCGTCTCCATCACAGGAACATGGGAAATCCGGATCGACTCCTGCCGTTGGTCTGGTGTCATGGTAATTAAAGCCTGAGCCGTGCAAAAGAGAGAGAGAACGTGAGAGGGTTTCATAAAAGACTGCAATAATAAATATGAAACGCAGCCTGCAGCAGAACACAATATAATGATATCAGTACCACGATATCAGACGGAGGTCTAACGACTGTAGGCAGCACATAAACACAGTCGGCAGGGAAATCTCCTTTCTGCTTGGTTCTGTCGTTGATCCCATGAGCCCAGCCGGACGTCATGACCTGCTCGCCCGTGTTCTGGTCCAACAGAATGAGGTCACCTTTCAGGAAGCTGAGGAACGTCGAATCATCGCCGGCTGATCAGGAACAATGATTTACATGAAGGATGAGAACGGGTGTAAGTGACACTGACTGTCAAAGAAATGCCTACAGCATCCCAAATTAAAATTAGTTATAAAAAAACAGAGCTGAATTCTGATTTACAGACAAAAAGTATTGTGTCAAGACAGGGGAATTCATTAGTTTATAATAATAGTAATATTATATTAATATATATTAATAATTAAAATAAAACAAATATAAATTAATATTTTATGCTGTGAATTATTTTTTTTTTCACCTTAAATATATACTTAACTGTCGTGAAAAATTATTACACAATTATTTACTAAAGTAAGCCTTATTTTCTTTATACTGTATATAACTGTAAATCTTTATGTATTGTCTTGTGCTGAAATGTGACCTGAGCCTTAAATCGCCTTTATTTCTCTATGAATTTTTTTTATTTCATATTTTTTCTTTCATTTCGGAGTAATATGGCCCTCAATAAAAAAATCTGGTTTTCTTTTCTTTATGCGAAACATAATTTCATATTATTTTCTGAAATATGACCTGGGTCCTAAAATAAGTTTTATTTTCTTTATGAAAAATATGATTTTATATTTTCTTCTTTGACTTTGGGCTGATCTAGGCTGATAATATAATATAATATAATATAATATAATATAATATAATATAATATAATATAATATAATATAATATAATATAATATAATATAATATAATATAATATAATATAATATAATATAATATAATATAATATAATATAATATAATATAATATAATATAATATAATATAATATAATATAATATAATATAATATAATATAATATAATATAATATAATATAATTTTTTTTTTTTAAACTTCTGATCTTTTGAGGTTGAAATATGACCCAAGCAATAAAATAGGCTTTATTTGTCTGCATGCAAAAGAAATATATATTTGTTTTATTTTATTTTATTTAGATTTTAGACAGAAATATGACTTGGGTCCTAAAATAAGATTTATTTTCTTTATGAAAAATATTTTATATTTTCTTTTTCTGATAATCTGGCCTTATACTGTACATAAATTAAATTAAATTAAATTAAATTAAATTAAATTAAATTAAATTAAATTAAACATTTCTTAATTTTCTTTCTTTTGATCTTTTGAGGTTGAAATATGGCCTAAGCACTAAAATAGGCTTTATTTTTCTGTATGCAAAAAATATATTTATTTTATTTTATTCAGATTTTAGGCAGAAATATGACATGGGCCCTAAAACAGACTTAATTTACTTTTTGCAAAACATAATTTAATATTTTTTGTCTATTGATTTTAGGCAAAAAAATGGCCTAGGCCCTAAAATAGGCCTCTTTATGTACATTTTTTGTTGTTGTTGTTGTTGTTGTAGCTGAAATATAATCTGTCCATGCATTAGTGAGATTCACCCATTTAAGCGAAAGCCAAAGTAACAAGGTCCATTGATATGATGTGTTTGTGTCCTTTTCTCTAACCTGGGTTGTCCTGCAAGGCCACAACAAACTTGGATCTCTTCCTGAGCCCCTCTAGGAAGGTGACCACCAGGTCCCGAATGTCCTCTGCGTTACTGGAGCTGAACGTGTACTCGTCTCCTTTGATGGTGGCCAATGTGAAGCTCTGGGCCTGATGCTTCCCTCCACTGACAAACACAGAGGCTTTTGGCTTCAAATCTCAAATCATGTGAAAAAAAACACACTAAATGAATCTCTGTGAAATGCCGTACCTGCTGCTGGACACTGCAGTGATCTCTGGGAAAGAAAGCTCCAGAAGAACCTGCTCCTGCTCATCCACGAAGTAAACGCCAGTCCAATTTACAGCTACGATCACTTCGTTCTTGGGTAGACTAGGACCTTTAGAAACACAATATGCTAAGCATAAACAGCCATCTGTAAACATACAGCACACAAACCTTGTGCGATATTAATGTGACATAATTTGTGAAAAAATACCTGAAAATTTAAAGGCCTCATAGAATCTTGAGAATAACAAAGGCCACTTATAACGAGCAAATTCCACGACTTCCTCCTTCACTTTCTGAGGGTCGACCCTCTTCTGGGTGTAGATGCCCTACAAACACAACATAATGGTTACTAACAGCTTTGCTGATTTCATTACTACGGTGGCCGAGAGAGCTCAACATGCTGCAATTTAAGAAAACACATGCAAATTGAAAAAACACCAGCAAATGAACAAAAGATCTGCATTAGTTTGACAACACAAGTGTTGCAAATCATCACAACACATGCATATAACGAAACGCGCTGCAAATCCTCACAACACATGCATATAACGAAACGCGCTGCAAATCCTCACAACACATGCATATAACGAAACGCGCTGCAAATCCTCACAACACATGCATATAACGAAACGCGCTGCAAATCCTCACAACACATGAAAATTAAGAAATGCTGCAAATCCTGCTGCAAATAGCACTGACCACAATGGAATTGTTCAAGGAGACCCCAAAAAGTGTCGGACCCGGCTGGGATTTGCTTATCATGCAGTGGCTTCTGGTCAGTGGAGTTGTTGGTGAACTGAAAGGTTAGTTTTTTTTTAAACACCCTGATTGCATGATTCCTTCTCTTTTGGATATTATTAGCCTACATAAGCTGAATAATTACATGATTAAATGTAAAACGATACTTAAGATGGCTAACTTTAAAATCCTCAGCTAAATATAATTTCAAGGTTAATGAAAATAAATTTGCAATGCTTCATTAATTGTTTCTTAATGTGCATGTGTTGTGATGATTTGCAGCGCGTTTCGTTATATGCATGTGTTGTGATGATTTGCAGCGCGTTTCGTTATATGCATGTGTTGTGAGGATTTGCAGCGCGTTTCGTTATATGCATGTGTTGTGATGATTTGCAGCGCGTTTCGTTATATGCATGTGTTGTGAGGATTTGCAGCGCGTTTCGTTATATGCATGTGTTGTGATGATTTGCAGCGCGTTTCGTTATATGCATGTGTTGTGAGGATTTGCAGCGCGTTTCGTTATATGCATGTGTTGTGAGGATTTGCAGCGCGTTTCGTTATATGCATGTGTTGTGAGGATTTGCAGCGCGTTTCGTTATATGCATGTGTTGTGAGGATTTGCAGCGCGTTTCGTTATATGCATGTGTTGTGATGATTTGCAGCGCGTTTCTGTGAGATTTTGCAGTGCGTTTCGTTATATGCATGTGTTGTGAGGATTTGCAGCGCGTTTCGTTATATGCATGTGTTGTGATGATTTGCAGCGCGTTTCGTTATATGCATGTGTTGTGAGGATTTGCAGCGCGTTTCGTTATATGCATGTGTTGTGATGATTTGCAGCGCGTTTCGTTATATGCATGTGTTGTGAGGATTTGCAGCGCGTTTCGTTATATGCATGTGTTGTGATGATTTGCAGCGCGTTTCGTTATATGCATGTGTTGTGAGGATTTGCAGCGCGTTTCGTTATATGCATGTGTTGTGAGGATTTGCAGCGCGTTTCGTTATATGCATGTGTTGTGAGGATTTGCAGCGCGTTTCGTTATATGCATGTGTTGTGAGGATTTGCAGCGCGTTTCGTTATATGCATGTGTTGTGATGATTTGCAGCGCGTTTCGTTATATGCATGTGTTGTGATGATTTGCAGCGCGTTTCGTTATATGCATGTGTTGTGATGATTTGCAGCGCGTTTCGTTATATGCATGTGTTGTGAGGATTTGCAGCGCGTTTCGTTATATGCATGTGTTGTGAGGATTTGCAGCGCGTTTCGTTATATGCATGTGTTGTGAGGATTTGCAGCGCGTTTCGTTATATGCATGTGTTGTGATGATTTGCAGCGCGTTTCTGTGAGATTTTGCAGTGCCTTTCGTTATATGCATGTGTTGTGAGGATTTGCAGCGCGTTTCGTTATATGCATGTGTTGTGAGGATTTGCAGCGCGTTTCGTTATATGCATGTGTTGTGAGGATTTGCAGCGCGTTTCGTTATATGCATGTGTTGTGATGATTTGCAGCGCGTTTCTGTGAGATTTTGCAGTGCGTTTCGTTATATGCATGTGTTGTGAGGATTTGCAGCGCGTTTCGTTATATGCATGTGTTGTGATGATTTGCAGCGCGTTTCGTTATATGCATGTGTTGTGAGGATTTGCAGCGCGTTTCGTTATATGCATGTGTTGTGATGATTTGCAGCGCGTTTCGTTATATGCATGTGTTGTGAGGATTTGCAGCGCGTTTCGTTATATGCATGTGTTGTGAGGATTTGCAGCGCGTTTCGTTATATGCATGTGTTGTGAGGATTTGCAGCGCGTTTCGTTATATGCATGTGTTGTGAGGATTTGCAGCGCGTTTCGTTATATGCATGTGTTGTGATGATTTGCAACACTTGTGTTGTCAAACTAATGCAGATGTTTCCTTCATTTGCTGGTGTTTTTTCAGTTTGCATGTGTTTTCTTAAGTTGCAGCGTGTTGAGCTCAGCCACCGTTCATTACAGATAAAATACTAATTGCTCAGAATGGCATACTACCTACTATTTTTTTTAAGAAAGATGTATGCAGTGTGTATTCTGAGCTTAATATTCTACATTCATGAAACACACGGTGTTTCAACCAAAGTACACTGTGAAATACGATGCATGTGCTGGAAATGACTTTCTGCCGACAGTAATATCAACCGTGTTGTAGAGCGTCTCATTCTTGACTCTTAATTTGATCAATATGACAAAAATAAAAATAATATAATAGTAAATCTTTATTTTTGAGCTGAAAACTTTTTGAATCTAACAGAAGCATGTTTAGTCCACATTTCATCCCCAAAACCAAAACAATAAATAAGTAGGACTATGTTTTAATATATATATTTTAGTAGTATATATATATATACTTTTTTATGTACTTAATTTTCTTTAAAAATAATTTCAAACCTATAGAAACTCTCAGTGGTCCTAAAACACGCTTATTTTTAATGTAAAATAAAAAAAATTGAACTTTGAAAAAAATTGAACTTTGAACTTTGTTTTTATATGCAAAATGTAATTTTATATTGTTTTCTGTTGATTTTTAAACCTTTTCATGACAGTTCATTTACATTTTCCTAATTTGAATTTATATATGTTGCAATTTAATGCTATGCTAAATCTATTTTAGAATTAACATTTTAGATTTTTTCTCATGACATTTTAATGATAATGAATTTTTTTTATTTTATATAAAAAGGAATAGCATTTCTGTTTTTATTTCTTTTAATTTTGGGGTGAAATATAATCCTGACATGCTTTCTTTTTGACTGCACTCCCCTTTCTGAATGCAATTACTGAGGTCATGTGGCAACTAAACAGCACACTGCTCTTTAAAACCTTAATCATTTCACACTGCATGGTATTTTTTGAAAGCAGGCAGTATACAGTACTGTATATAATGAGCAGTATGCACAACACATATCTTCAATTCCAAATACCACTAATTGAGTGCTGCGATTATTAAGTTTGGCACCTTTTTGTGCGCAGCCATGATGAACTGAGCCCATCTCTCCACAGTTTTGGCCGAGCTGATCTCTCTGTCGGGGATGTAGGATGGAATAAGACTCAACAGGCGCTCCACAAGGATCTCAGAGCCATAGTCCACGTAATACTGCTGTGACGCCAGCTCCACCAGATCCTCCTTCTCCCGGAAAGACGAAACAGAAGGAAAAGATGCAGAAAGAGTGCAAAAGAAAGTAGACGTGCAAGACAATCAAAAGAAAGAGATGTGGTGGAAAAACAGATCAAAAGCAAAAGAAAGATGCAGAAAAAGATAATATTCCCTCCTTAGAAATACAGTGGGTGATTGAAAATGCAATTAATTTGTGTTCCTATAGCTCAAGTGGTAGAGCATTGCGTTAGCAAGCGCAAGCTTGTGGGTTTGATTCCCAGGAAATGCATGTTAGATAAAAAATGTTAGCCTGAATGCACTGTAAGTCACTTCGGATAAAAGCGTCTGCTTAATGCATACATTTATTTACATTTAAATGTATTATTTAGATTTCGGTGTCTGAGGTTCGTACCCGATCGCAGCGGTATTCACCGAACTTGACGCCGCGCACGATCTGCTGGTAGATGAGGTTGGTAGCGACGCTGTCCTCCGTCGGGTCGTGCCACGGCGTGAATATCTCCTTCCTGAAGAACAGCCTCCAGGGGGCGTTGCGCTCCTGCGCGCCCTGCTCTTTAGCGTACTGCTCACACTGAGACACGGCGTCCATCACGTGATCATTACCGCTGCCCAGAGACGAAACCTGCCAAACACAGTCCTTTTAAAACCTGACGTATTAAATAATAGTCTGAAAAATCACTTTTACTGAACACTGGCATATGTGTTTTTGTCGAGCATCATATCCGATACAGCTTCAAGATACAGTGAGAATATTGAGCTCAAAATAATTGTATTAAAAAATAATGACAAAAATGTAGAAAATCTTAATGCTCCGAAAACAGGCTAAATTATTAGTCAAAAATATAATTTTAGATTTTTCTTTTAATTTTGGGCTTAAATATGACCTGGGCAAAAAAGAAAAAAGAAAAAATGGCTTTATTTTCTACATGCAACATGTAATTTTATATATAATTGTACATTAATATTTCTATTAAATTTAAAGTTTTTTAGTTTTAAAACATATTTCCATGTGAAATTTTCAAGGCAATTAATTTCATTCTTTTTTTATTTATTTCAATAAAAAAAATAGATTTATTTCTTTTATTTTAATTTGGGCATGAAATATGACCCTGATATGTTCTTGAAAGTTCTGTGAGATTTTCTGAACTGAAATCACTGTAAAGCCTGATGTATGAAATAACCAAACCTTTAGACTGAAAAAAAAAACGTTTACGTGTGCTTTTGTTGAGTATCATATTTGATACATCACGTTTTTATGGCTCATAGAGTATCATATAGTGACAATATAGAGCTTCTAAAAAATTTAGAAAATCTTAATGGTCCTAAAATGGTCCTTTTTCTTTTATTCTGGGATGAAATATGACCATGGGCCAAAAAATTTACATTATTTTCTTTATGCAAAATCTAAGTAATTTTTTTTTTCCTGTTGAATTTGAAACCAATTTTAAGATTTCTGATTTAAAACCTAGTTAAATAATTTTTCCATGTGACATTTTCATGGAAGTTTATTTAATTCTCACTTTCTTAAAAATTCAATTAAATTAATAAAAAAAAAAAAATAAATAAATAAAAAAAAAGATCAATCAGACGACAGAAGACAGATTGTGTGCAACAGGTCTTACAGTAAAGATTAACATTTAGAGGCCTGTATCAAATATGATTAGTTAAATAAACACTATAATTAAGCCAAAAAGAGCTCATTGTTGTGATTTGTGTACCTTATCAAACAAAGCGATGTAAAGGGAGAAACCGAATCGATCCTGGAGGCTGATCTTGTCGGACAGTGCGTTGCAGAGCTCCATGGCTGTGGTCGCTGAGTCCGTCAACAGGGTTTTTGTGGTTCCATCCATAAACGTCACAGGCAGCATTATTGGCTTCTTTGATTTCGTGGCCTTGGATGAAATTGTGAAAAGAAGACATCATATGGACTGCTTTGAATTGTGTTTTTTTTTGTCCTAGAGTTTGATGGACCCTAGAGTCACTGTCTACATTTACTGCATGGAAAACAGCAGCAGAAAGAGCTTTTACAATCAGTAAAGTCAGTCGCTGATACCTGAAGCTCTAGCCAGGAGGGCGGCTGTGCTCTTGTTCCATTTACAAACGTTCTCCTCAGTCTCTCCTCGCAGTAGGGAGCATAACCCGGAGGACCTTCACTGATGAAGTTCCTCAAGTACTACAGGAAGAAGACACACACTGAACTTACAATCAACCTTCAGAGACCCAATTTAGTCATACCTATTTATAAAAAAAAAAAAAAAAAAAAATTTTTTTTAATAATTTAGAAAATAATTTAAAACTTAAAAATTAAAAACACATTTATATAATTATTTTTTACATTGAGTTTCAAGTTAATAAAATAAAATAAAATAAAATAAAATAAAAATAAAATAGAATAAAATAAAATAAAATAAAATAAAATAAAATAAAATAAAACTAAACTAAACTAAACTAAACTAAACTAAACTAAACTAAACTAAACTAAACTAAACTAAACTTAAAACTAAACTAAACTAAACTTAAAACTAAACTTAAAATTACACTTAAACTTAAAAACATTTTATTTTAAAAATGCATTTAACCCTTAATCAGTGTTCAAAAAGGATAAAGTTTTTGGTGTTTGATGTCCGATGACTCCAAACTTTTAAAGAGCGATTGCATAAGGAAATATACATTTTTTATATAGAAAACTATATATAATTTTTTTTATTTACTTCTCAACTGTACATTTATTCTGTGTTTTTGTGGAAGTTTGTAAGTTTGTAACCTATTTACTGCACAATTTCTTAATTAGGCCATAAATTGGCTCATGAAAAATGATTTTTTTTTAAAGAAAAAATCACTTAAATGTCGAAGGTAACACTTTTAAAAAATGAAGGAAAAGTCCAGTGGGGACCCCAAACAATGATTATTAAATAACTAAATTAATAATTATTTATGTAATTAAAATGATACAAAACTGAAACATTCCAAACAAATAACATAAACATAAATTTTCTGAATGTTGCAGAAATGCAACAGTGAGCCTTAAATGTGCTCATATTTACACAACAGTAAATCACTGAAAATATTACAAAATGACTTTTATTGTAGCCTAAGGTTTTATCCTTCTAACATGCTGGGAACGTTCTTAAGAAAGTCAAAGCACATGCAATTGTATAATTCATTTTAAAAGCAGTAAAATCTTATAACCTTAGAAAACCCATATTGCAATAATCTTCAATATCAATATTTCAGTCTCTGAAGGTGCAATAAATAATGTATGTCCGGATTTTAGTAAGTACTTGAATACCAACCAGACATGATTAAAGTATTCATCTGTGTTTGAAATATTACAGATGCACTAATCGAAGAAGAGAAGAAGATTTGTAGTCGAACTTGGAGATCCAAAACATAAAAAGGGACAAACAAAGAGTTGTGTTTCTCACCTTCACAAACTTCTCAGAGGGAGCGAAGCAGCCGACACACAGAGACATGAGGATCCAGCCGCGGGCATGACTGCTTTTAGAGGGATTCTGGGTCAGCTGCTTACAGATCTGACAGTAGATCTCATCTCTGAGAGAAACAATAGGGACAAAAATGCTCAGGGAGTGATCTATATATGCTTTGCTGTGTATTATATTCATAATATTATATTTCCATATCCACAATCTGACCTCAGGCCTGGCCGAAGGATGCCGTTGCCGATAATGAAGTGCAGTTTCTCCAGGTTGGATGTGGGTCGGTCCTCCAGCATGCTGTTTCCATGAACTGTGTATTCACCATCATTCAGACGCTTGGTCACCTACAGAACAACAACAATAAAAAACAAAGAGAGAAAATACTCTGAAAGTCAATATCCGAAATGACATGATAAAAAAAAGACATTAGATAAAGCAGGGGTTCCCAAAATAATTTTTTTAGGTGCGAAATTTTTATTTGAAGTATCTCCTGAGATTTGATTTGTTAAAAAAATAAAAATTTTGATTTGAATTTTGATTGAATTGATTTGTAAATAAAAATAAAATAAAATAAAATAAAATAAAATAAAATAAAATAAAATAAAATAAAATAAAATAAAATAAAATAAAATAAAATAAAATAAAATACATTTAGTCATGGAAAAATGGTAGGATATTTATTTGAAGTTCCACAGAGATTTTAGGCCAGTATTTTATTATTTGTAAACACATTTAAATGATTATGGTTCTCAAAATAAAAAAAATAAAAAAAAATAAAAATAAAATAAAATAAAATAAAATAAAATAAAATAAAATAAAATAAAATAAAATAAAATAAAATAAAATAAAATAAAAGTAAATAAGTAAATAAATAAAATTAAATTAAATAAAAAACATATGACAAATCAGCATATTGAAAAGTTAAGTTTGATAACTATAGGAATAGTAGAGGTTCTGAATCAGTAAATTTTGTTTCTGAAGAAGCTGATAATTTTTTTTTTCACATCTGGCTGGTGTAAGAAGAGTTTATTGCTCCTAATAACTTCCTTTCAATTTTACAAAATTGTTTCAAAAAGGTGGTTTTTGCAGCGATGCCTTTTGGGTTCCTCAAAGAGCCTTCCAGTTAAAAGTTCCTAAAAGAACCATTTTTTCATAGCATGAAGAACATTTTAATAAAAATGAACCTTTTTCACTATAAAGAACCTTTAGTGCAATGGAAAGTTTCCATTCCATTCTTCATGTAACCATCAATGCCAATAGAAAAAAAAGAGAGATGTCTGCTCAGAGACAGAGACTCATCCTTGTGAAATCAATGTCTTGAAGGGGTAAATGAGTTTAAAAACCAAAAAGCGAACTCCCAGAAACGAGGGAAGAAGGTGGTGCACCGCATCACTCACCTCCTCTGTGATCTTGGACTTCTTCTTCAGGGTGAGCGACACCAGCTTGTGACGCACACTGCTCTTCTTGTGACTTTCAGTGTGCGAGTTCTGTAAGAGATGGATTCAAAGTGCCTTATGGATCATGAAAACATGCATCAATGCGATCCCATTTGCCCAGACGTGTGTTTTGTCAGCCGTACCTCTCCTTCTCCCTGCAGAGCCTGCAGCTCTCTCTTGTAGGTCTTCTTGCCGAGCGTCTCGTAGATCTTGGTCATGACAGGGATCTTCTCGCTGCCGTCGCTGATGGCCGTGTGGTATTTGGGTTCTGGAAGGTCACCCATGAAGCGGAGAATGGTGATCCACACGGCCAGAGCCGCCTGCATGACCAGCAGATTATTAGACAAGCCTTTAGATACTAACACATTACATTACTATCATATCATATTCAACTAACTTAAGTCTCATACAAGTCATTTTCAAGTTAGTTAAAATATTCAATATTAAGCTTTTATTTAGAGAATATTTGTTAGAAAATATATATATTTTTTGACATTTGTACAAAAAGTTATACTGCAAATGGTATTTGTGTGTTAATTTTTTTTTTTTTAAATCAATTTACCTTTTATTGTGACAATATTAGAAATGTATGTCTTTTTATATAGCATTTATATACTATATTTTAATGTGTGTGTGTGTGTGTGTGTGTGTGTGTGTGTAAAATAGTCAAATACAGACTTTATTACAAATCTATAAAAACGTGTAGGATTTTATACAGAGTATTTATTTATATATATATTTTTTGATAAATATAAACTTATTAAATATAAATAAATAAAATGTAGTTAAAGTTAATTTAGTTGTGTGTTTTAGTCATTTTTGTTAGATTTTTAAAATACATATTTGCCTTATTAATTTTATTTTTAATTATTGAAGCACTTGAATTAAGATAAAATGAGAAAATGTGCTTTGGCAACTAGTTTAAGACGTTTAATTTTCTTTTTATTTTATTTAATGTTTATTTCTAGTAATGAAAATGGTTTCAGTTAGCTTTTTAATTTTAGTAAACAATAATATCCCTGATACGCACATACATTTATATACGTTTTCTATATTTATTAAAATAAATGATACATTGAAATACCTTCCACATAGAAATATCAGGTAAAATAATCATTTTTACCATTTTGCCCTTTAAACTATTTTAACTTTTAAATCCGCATATGTTATAAACTGTATTAAATAGATTTATAATCAGCATTCCTCTCATCTCATCGTTGATGTTTTTTTGAGCTTCTCACAGTGCATTATGGGATTGGCTTCTCTATGAAGCACACATGCAATGCTGTCTTATAAAAGCAGGGTTCTTAGAAGACAGCATCGCTTCAGAGTTAAATAAACACGTCCTCGAATCTAAAGCGTGTTTGAGTGTCAAAGGTCACATACCAGCTGATCTCCCTCGTCTTCGTGAAACAGTAAGGGCTGTTTGAGCGGCCGGCGCACATAAGTGTGTGTGGTCGTGCCCTGGAAATACGTAGCCGAAAACTTGGCAAATTTGTACTCGGACAAATCTTCCACATCATCCTCTGGGAGAGGAAGAGCTTCATCCAGGTCTTCCTCCTCGAGCTCCCTGTGTGTTCGCTCCAGGTCCTGAGGAAAACAGAATGACACGCTGGAGCTCAGTTCATCAGTCCATTAATGAGATTCAGATCCACATCCTCACCTCAAACCCAGCCGGCGCTTGACCTTCCTGTCCAGGGAACGAGTTCGTGGTTCCCAAGAAGCCGAACATCTTGTCCACCATATCAGAGTCGTTGACGGGCTCATGCCGCGCTTTCTCCATCTGGTCCAACATTTCCTTTTTCCTTCGCGCCTCCTCTCGCTCCTTCTTCTCGCGCTCAGCATCCTCTCGTGCCAGAAGTGCCAGTCGTTCCTGATGCTTCTTTTCGGCTTCTTCTTTGGCCTTCCTGGCGCTCATCTGATTCCTGAACTTCTGCTCTTCTGCTAGTCGCATCTTCTCTGCCTCCAAACGCCGCCGGTACTGAGACGGATGGAAGAAAAGAGGAATGCATTTGTCGTAAACTAACCAACTTTTTCCTGCACCGCATGATGGGAGTAACTTACTTTAAACTGCAAACATTCAGTGAAAGCTTTGCTCTATGAATGCAATAATAAGCAAGGGGACATTATTTTACTCTCACTTCAATCATCGAATATTAAAAGGAAATTTGTAACGCTGGACCGTCTTTTTTTATTTAATGAGATTTATAGATCATCTGAAAGCTGAGTAAATAATAAACTTTGATGTATTGTTTGTTAGGATCGGATAATATTTGGCTGAGATCTGAAAATCTGGAATCTGAGGGTGCAAAAAAATCTAAATATTGAGAAAATCATCTTTAAAGTTGTTCAAATTAATTCTTAGCAATGCATTTTACTAATCAAGAATTAAGTTTTGCTATATGCAAGGTAGGAAATTAACAAAATATCTTCATGGAACATGATCTTTACTTAATATCCTAGTGATTTTTGGCATCAAAGAAAAATCGATAATTTTGACCCATACAATGTTTTTTTTTTGGCTATTGCTATGAATATTGCCGTGCTACTCATGACTGTTTCTGTTTTCTTTGGTCACATTAAGAAGTGTAAAAATATTAACAAATTACCTTCAACAGACCATGAACAATCAGATCAAATAACCCGATTATAACCTGAATAACCGGAAGCTTATTTATTTCCTAAGCAATATTACAGAAGGGTTATATATCACTATAGCAGTATTATGTAAGTCATAGGTTTTTTAGTGAATATTTTTAACTTTTAGGTAAAACTAGTGAACACTGCTAATAGGAATTAGAAGCGAAAGATAATTTCATTTGAATTCACCCGTGTGAAAACAAACCTGGAAAAAGACGTGAGGATTTCAGGAGAAAGACGAGATTCTCAGTGCATTCCAGTGAACTATTCATAAATCAAATAATGCCCAGTACATGTTGTCTTTTTCATATTGTTACAGCAGAAAACAAAGGAAAAAAGAAAACAAGAGGAAAAAGACAGAACAGAGTTCTTCCCATTAAAATCTTTCTTGCTATATTAAAATACAAAGCATTATGTTATCCTCCAGACGTCTGAAAAAAATACCATGAAGGAACATTTACATCTCGCTCACTTATTTGTAGTGCAACTTTATGATTTAAAATGATCTTTTTGAGTAGAACTTCCCCAAACTGGAGAAATGTGCATAGCTACAGATAAATCAGGTGTTCTCACCTCTCCTTTAAGTCTTTTGTAGAGCCGGCGGGCGATCATGCCCCTCGTGTACGCCTGGATGGTGATGACGGCCCAGAGGCGGTGTCGAAACGCCCGGCGCACCAGGTGTCCTCTACAGCGGCCCTGGAACAGAGTGATCCTCTGTCGTGCGATGTGGTACGTCTGGTAGAGTTTACGAGAGCGATACAAGGCCTGCAGACGTGAGAAACCACCGCGCATCTACGAGACAAGAGATGAGTGTTAGATACTGCTGCAGTAACTGTGCACAGATGTGCATGAGTGTATCTGACACCAACCGCTCCATAGTTCTTCCGACAGTAATAACCCCTCCATCTTTTCTGGATCAACATTGCTGATTTCTTCATCTTCAGGAAGTTAGATCTGTGGGAATCATGACAATGTTTTTAATTATGTCTAATGCATGTTTTAGCACTGCATCTTAAGATACGATTACACTGTGCGTACCTTAAGATGCAGAGATGCACATCTCTCTCTCTCTTTCTCTTTCTCTCTCTCTCTCTCTCTCTCTCTCTCTCTCTCTCTCTCTCTCTCTCTGTCTCTCTCTCTCTCTCTCTGTCTCTCTCGCTCTCTCTCCGTCTCTCTCTCTCTCTGTCTCTCTGTCTCTCTCCTCCATCTCTCTCTCTCTCTTTCTCTTTCTCTCTCTCTCTCTCTCTCTGTCTCTCTCTCTTTCTCTCTCTCTCTCTCTCTCTCTGTCTCTCTCGCTCTCTCTCCGTCTCTCTCTCTCTCTCTCTCTCTCTCTCTGTCTCTCTCTCTCTCTCTGTCTCTCTCGCTCTCTCTCCGTCTCTCTCTCTCTCTGTCTCTCTCTCTCTCTCTCCATCTCTCTCTCTCTCTTTCTCTTTCTCTCTCTCTCTCTCTCTCTCTCTGTCTCTCTCTCTTTCTCTCTCTCTCTCTCTCTCTCTCTCTCTCTCTCT